>NW_018022555.1:0-20736 GCF_002006095.1 Pseudomyrmex gracilis | reverse complement strand
AAACAAGAAATGCCATCTGTGACGAACGTTGAGATCGTTACACCTATTTTCGTTTTACACCAGTGCAGTGCTGTACGATCACAGTGTAACATTAATTAGGTGCTGCACTAAAATAGATCGCGTTATATCGACAGAAGTTGAAGATCGTACTGCACTCGTGTAATACCGGTGCAGCATGAGTTCAGAGTCAGTTCAAACCTACCGAATTCGCTATTACGTAACACAAAATAATCTACATTATCCAAACTCGGGCTAGAACGAATGTTAACGCTCTCAAGAGCTGCGTCGAGTTCCTCTGAAGAGAAAGGTTGATCCAAAAAAGAATCAAGGCACTCATACGAGAAAGATAACGGAGAAACTGGCACCCAGGGAGGGCACAAAGAGTCAACCTGAGAGCGGACTCTACCCACCCTCTCCTCAGAATAAGCCTTGTCCATCCCTGTTTTGTTCCATCGGAAACATAAACGCTTCACGACATCCCAGACGTAGGTCGGGCTGGTACCCTTGCGCAAACCAGCGCAAAACTTTCGAAAGCTTTCCTGTTTAACACCTCAAAGACCCTTCCTGGTGGACGCAACCTGCCGTTTATACGACAGGAAGTCCTCACGGAGACCAGTAACCTTGAACTTAGCGAGAGCTGCCCTACGAAGGCGAATAAGCTTATCACACTCTGCGGACCACCACAGACACGGAGGACGGGCGACCTGGGGTTTGTTTTTCGTGGAGTGGACTGTCCTCGGGGTTAAAGCCTCAAGGGAGTCCACCACTAACGCCACGAAGGTGTTGTACATCACCTCCACTTCACTATCAGAGAAAGAACAGGGAAGACTCTTCATTCTATCACTTACGGCCCGCTGAAACGCAGGCCAGTCTGTATGAACCGAGTGGAGTCTGGCAGACCGTCTAACCGGCAGAGAGGTGTCTGGACGTAAACTAGAGCAAACCATCACCGAGTAGTGATCGCTTCCCCAGGAGTCATCCCCCACCCCCCAGGAAAGACGCAGGACAAGTGAGCTGCTAGCAATGGTCAAATCAAGCACAGACGAGGACCGATAAGAGTCACTGAAAAAAGTCGGAGATCTGTCATTAAGTAGCAGAAGATCGGAGTCCTTTACCGCTTCCCACAGGGCAACCCCGGAAGGGCAAGTCTTCCGTGAGCTCCATCCCACATGGTGAGAGTTAAAGTCACCTCCAAAAATAACCTTATTATCACCAAACTGACCAAAGAACTGGAGCCAACTACTTGTTGACACAACGCCCGCGTCCGGGGGGCGATAGCACGCCACCAGGACCAGGGGTTCCCCACTTACATAAACCTCAACGGCACACACTTCTAACTTACCTGCACAGTCGTACAGATTCGATATTTGTCGATATTTAATTGAGTGGTTAACCAGAATCATTACTCCTCCTCCCGGACGCCCAGTGCGGTCATTCCGCACCGCGTCGAATCCCTTTACAATAAAGGAGTTGGCTGGAGTAAGCCATGTCTCTGAAACAAGTATAAAGTTATACAACATGCAATGACGAGCAAGTTCAGTAAAGCGTGGTAATATCGATTTTGCGTTCCAGTGGACTAGACCAAAAGGATCGCAGCGAAGTTTTGACTTATTCATTGTGAACTGACTTATTTTTTGACAACCTTAGAACGTAAATTTATTGTATTACCAATTCGCTGAAGTAAAGTGTCTATATCGTCCATACGCATGATTTTATCGACCAGTTGACGCACACGAGTTTTGACTTCTTCTCCACAGAAATTAGCCGCGGGTGGCCAGCTCCATGTAGATGATCCGATCGAGGTAGACCACAGGCGAGTTAACCATTGAGACTCCCCCTCGGGAAGGGAGGGGGGGAAAGTTTCTCAAAGTCTTGTCCGGTGCAGGACCCGCTCCTCTCTCCGCGCTGATCACTAGACGCTTTGCCTCAAAATAAGGAAGATTGTCGTACGCCATCACTCGAGCCACTTCAGCATGCCGTTTGTAGATAGGGCATGAGCGGTCGAGCGAGCTATGAGCCCCGGTCAGTTTATGCAGGAAGTTGGAGCTTTGCATGGAGCGTCCTTCGAGTTTCTGTGAGCTCCACCGCAAACCAGGCACTTATTTGCTGATGTGGCCGAAGTGACCGCAGTTAAAACACATCCGGACTGCAGGAACATAGGGCTGAACTGGATTCACCGTTTTTAAGATGACGATTGACTCTGGTAGGGTTTCCCCTGCCAGCTTCAAGCAAATAGTTTCTGATTCCATCCATTCCTTTGAAGATCTATCACGGCGTTTAAGACGGAATATTTTGAGAACCATGATATTGCTGTTTTCATCCTCGATTGCTTGTTTAACTTCCTCTAGGGGCATGTCGAGTGGAATCTCTCTCAAAATCATTTTTCTGCTAAGCTTATAACCAGGGATGTACGTTGACATGTTCGCTTCCTTCACATACTTGTTGGTAAGGGCATTGTTAGCAGCCACCTTTGAGGGGAAAATCACTTTCCATGTGTTACGAGAATATCTGTGAATGCTCAGAAATTTCAGATTAGACGTAGATAGTTTTTTGGAGACAGAGATCAGTGGCATAGACCGGGATCTCACCCCAGGAGCCGTTGGAACTCGAAGATGAATTACATATGGGGCTTGAGTAAAAGTTCCATATTTCTGCAGAACCTTCTTATCAGAAGCAACGTTTTTACTTACTGAGGGTTGGGAAAGTTCCTGGCGCTTGTTCTCTCCTTGCTTTTCCCCAGGCGGGGAAACATCAGGCCGTGGTACCAAGACTTCAGCCTCACTTACTTCCACCGGTGTAGAATCATCTGTACGAACCAACGAGGGCCTTTCGGGACGGAGCCCTTTCCTTGCGTTCTTCTTACTCATTGAAGCGGGAAGTTTACGTTCGGGAAAAGTTTCAGAAGATCTTTCTTCATCCCTAGTCGGATGTGGCCTCTTGCAAGTCTTCAGCGAGCCATCGACGTCCATTCTCGACTCAAAGGCATCAGGCCTCGAGTCTGGAGTCGAAGGGCTTACAAGGAAAAACTGTAAATCGTTTCCAATTTCTTCATAGGCCGGGGAGGGCGAAAGCCCGCCATCCGGCCGCAAGTCCCGCGCGAGGTTATGCACGGACACTTTAGTTGCCTCACACGCTCAGACACCGGAAAGTTTTAAGAAAATTAACTCTCAGGGAAGACGGACCCTAAAGAGAGAGAGAGAGAGAGAGAGAGAGAGAGAGAGTGAAGGAAAACGCTCGAAAGCGTAGCGCAGCCAAAAAGGAGACGAAAAAACGCGAGAAAAAACAGTGATCACACAAAAGACGTCTTCCCGCCAAAAGCGCTCGTCGCCACTAGCTGCGTCATTATCATGCAGTGACATAAAGGTCTATCTACATAAGACGCAGACGCGGGTCGCAGGTCGCAGTTCTCACAGAACTGACTAATCACGTTGTTTGACACTACGCATTTCACGGATCAGAATTCAGCTAATCAAGACAAAGCTGATATTCTCAATCTCAAATGTCAATCCGCATTCGTAATACGTATATAGCGTGACACGGGCTTATAATACGTACATATCTTTATGCTCACAAGAGATTAAATACATGATTTTTAAATAAATTTATAAATAAATAAAAACTTAATAATAAATATGTAATAAATATTACATAAATGTTTTTCAAATGGGTGTTAAAAAATAATAAGTGTACAAGGAATATATAATATATATTACATAAATTACAGAAATTATAAATATATATTACATATATATATTACAGAAATTATAAATAAACGTTAAATAAATCTTGTTTTGCAAAAAAAAAATAAATAAACATTACATAAATATAAAATAAATAATTAATGTTTTTTTATATTTATTTACAAATTAAAGATAATTTAAAAATAAATGTAAAAAATAAATATTTTAAATATTTAATAAACATTTTTTTTTCCAATGGATTTTTTCAATAAAAAAATAAACAAATCAATAAATTTTTCAAAAAACATTAAAAATATTTTGTGTGTTGATTGAGTATAAGTTATTTATGCAATAATAGAAGCTGAGCTTTAAAAAAAGAATTAATTTATTAACAAATTCGGCGGAGATTATTATATACGTCATCACTTCGTGAAGACAGCGTGATGTTTTTATGCACACATGACGTGATCATCACACCGTGAGGATAAAATGAGTCTTCACAAAGTGTTATCTAGATGCCTTCACAACACGTGATTTTACAGTGCTAGCGTTTACGCTCGCATGTGTACTTTCATCACATCATGAAGGCAATATGATGGCGTTCTTGCATGCACGACGTAATTATCACGCGTGAAAGCAATGTGAGCCTTCACGAATTGTTATCTGGGTGTTCTTATGCAAGATTAATTTATAGTAATCACTGTAATTGTGTGTACTTTTGCACATTAATCTCAGGGTCAATGTTTTCAGTATTTTCTGTTGTGATTCTAGTGTTATCATGCCAAAATTATCGGATGGCGACTGAAGTTGTTTTGTGCTTATTGCGATTCCGACATCTTTCTTGAGCTTTCTTAGCGTTTCCTTCATTACTTTATGAAATTCTAGACGAGTAGGTGGTGCAAAATTTGTATTATTGCATGCAGCTTTTAAAACAATAGTATTGCCAATCCAATAACACAAACATCAATTACTACGATACATACATATGAATGAGAGAACAAAGAAATCTTACCAAAAATAGCATTCACTATGCGAGTAGTGCAGAAAGATCGTTTTTGATCTTTACCCCACCAGGTATACGACAACGTAACGGTATCAATTATAGCTTCTTTAAAGCACATAGTTACAGCTTCTTTGACATGAAAACCGCCAAGAAATTCAAAATATTGTATCTATAACAGCAAAAGACATGTAAACATTAGAACTAAATACAAACTGAAGTATGATCTACATACACAAACATACATATACATGAACAAAAACAAAACGAGAACAAGATTGGAAACAAATTCAATGACTACTACGATTACGTCTAAAAACCTTCTTCGTCGAATAGGGTAGCGTTTTAAAGATCACTCATACTACAAAATTTTGATTAGTAACAAGTATTCAAACGTAGCCTATATCGTGTGATCTTACTATATTTCTTTATTCTTACACAACATTTTATTGTGGTGTTTATCTTATACAGAGTGTTCAAAAAGTTCGGAGACGGTTGATTAACTCTTCAAGGAATCGTTTTCATAAAAAATGTTTCAAAACGTTCCGTGAAGTTATTCGATCATCTCGAAACTATTTCAACACTTTGTGTCACAAATATCTTATATTTATATATTGTATATCTTTTAATTTACTTACAACCTGTTTATACTTTTCGTCTTCTATTTTGTCAAAACTTATCATCTGTTCCACTGTTCCAATAGGCAAAACATCTGGTTTGGTTATTAAACGCTTTGATTTTTCCTTTGTTAGGCGACGTACGACATGTATCACGTTTCTACAATTGGAAATATATGTAATTATTAGACTTTTAACCTTGGGACGTTAAACCTTAAGGTACCTTTTCACGCAGCAAACAAGCTGCGGCAACAAAGCGTCACGTCTCTCAAATTGTCTAGAACTGCTTCATATTACTATACCTCATTCGATGCCATTCTCTGCGTTATGTTTAAATGTTTGATGAAATTTTATGTGCAAGAATATTGCATGAAATTCCATCAACTTAACGCAGAGAAATGGCATCAAATTAAGTATAGCGGAAGCAATTCTAGACAATTTGAGTCACGTGATGCTTTGCTGCCGCAGCATGCTGCGTATATGAAAAATTACCTTTATGATCTCTGATGACCGATGGTGAATTTTCGTTCGAATCGCGTGGGTCTATCGATGACTGGCAATATAAAACGTAAAACATAAACATGTTCTAATCAGAGTTCTTCTTATAAAAAAATTCTTTCTCACGTTTTATATTGTCAATTACTGTTAGATGCGGTCCGAAAGGAATATTCAGTCAGTTACCGGCGATCGATATAACGCTTAACGTGTTAATGTAACACCTAATTATTGCTGCTATTATTATACTTTCTTGAACATGTGTTTTATATATTCATTTACTGTATACGTTCATCAATATTGTGTAGATGTTGATCTATTTTATTTTGGTGTTGATCCATTTTTTCTAGGCGTTGATCTATTTTGTCTAGGCAGTCTTATAATCTAAAATAAAAAATAGTATTTTACGTGACCATATATTTTTACAAATAATATATATAACGTGTTACACTACACAAATGAGTATTATTCAACTAGAATATGTGTACATTTTTTTATGCATACCTGTTATTTGACATTGATGGTTGTAATGCACGACGGACAGCATTATGTCTAGTCGTCATTGGATGACATTTATAAGTGTCATGCTCATATGATATGTAATTCATATGTGGAATATTATCTGGCATGTACGGCGGTTGGGTTGAGGGTAGACAAGAATTACTTTTATTATTCTCTTGGTGATATAACACTTGAGTTGATTGTGGCGGATTTTAGGAATATACATTTGGATAATGTTGCTGTCCATATGGGAGTGTAGTAGAAGACGAAGATGAAGATGATACATTTGACGTTACATTTAGTATTGTAGGTGTATTCTGAGATATATCAGTTAAAACTATTGATGTAGTATTCGTGTCCAGTGTTGAAGTATTCGTTGAATGAGAATTTCGACTAGTATTGGCATTACTGCACTGGGACATCGATTGTGTCGAATCAATGTTAGGTCGCACTACTGCTTGTACCTGGTTTTCGACATCTATGTGTGACATACGTTGTGATGGAGATGTCTGATCTGCACGTTCTTCAAAGTCTTCTGATAAAATTTCAGATGAACTCGAATATGTGTCTTCGTCATGAAGCGCTTGAAGTTCACTTATGTCTTCTGCTAAAATTGTATTTGTTCCTGCAGAGTTTCGTGTTTTTCTACACCATTTTCGGGGTTGTTCATCAGAGGAAGTCGTTTGAAATCGTTGTGGCTTTTTTATGTTACGTTTTGTGCGTGCAGTTGTCCTGTAATAGTCAATGAGCGTAGTGTCTTAGTAATTCCTATATTATTCTTCTCGAACATACGAGTAAAGCACATGCAATAAATCAAAAAGTTGTACTATTTTTTGAACTTTGCCACAATTAATGAATCATGAATGTATACAAATTCGCGAAACAAATGTGAAGAAAGGTAGACGCTTAGTGACAGAATGGAGAGTTTGATATTTAAATGCTATAAATTACTTATTTATTTAATAAGTAAAACATGTATATTTTTTTAATAAGTTTGTGAATTATTAGTTCTTATGTGACATTTATTCGGTGGATATATTTTTTTCGTTAGATAACATGCTAATGTAGTCTGAATATCTCTAATTTTTGATACTCAAATAGAGGTTTTATGAAATAATCTTTACAAAAAATTTAGACTTTTTCTTTATTTATGGCTAGGGAACTAGTACACAAGATGTAGCGACAATTGCACTACTGTTTGGTTTCCTAGAATATGATATTTATACTAGACATATAAATTTATAATATGTATGAATTAAAAGAAACAACTGCCGTGACGTTTGGAAATGGTCACCCTTACGAAAAAGAATTACTGGCGGTAATATATTGCAGCAGTGGTACGAAAGAATTACTGGCATTCTGTGTAATTGCCAGTAATATTTTCAGTGATTCCTGTAATATCTAATACTATTCTTGTGTGATTGTCAATAATACTTATATTACTGATTTTATTTATATGTAATCGGCAATAGTTCTTTTTTGTAAGGGCAGTACAATAAAAGATGAATAGTTTGATGAAAGGCAGGTGAACACTTTTGATAAATCTTTAAATTCAACTTCTTTTTTCTTTATTTGAAATATTTACAGTTTTCGTAGTGTAATTTGGTTATTAAATCAAAAATTATTTTACTAATAGGTTTTGTTTCAATAATATCCGATATTTTAATGTATTCTGTAAAACTGTTTCGTCAAATCATCCATTTTTTATTGTAATAAATTACAATACAACATTTTCACAAGTAAAAGCAGTTTTTTACATTTCATAAATTTTTGTACATTTTTGTATTCTATAAAAAACCAAACATTGTTTTGTTGCCATTGCGCTTGTAATTGTCCACAGCAAATCATGGATTAGAGAGTATCATTTTTGTCAAGCTGCTTCCAGTTAATAGCTCTGTTTGATTCAGATTGAGCTATTGAGATAGTCAGACACTATGGACTAATTAGTAGAAAACAAAAAAAATTTATTATAACACGATGCAATACTGGAAAAGAAAAATAGACGAAGTACAGACACAAGTGTCTTCTGATTTTTGACCAATTTTGTGGGTGTGTATACATAAGTATGGTTTTATAAGTAAACAATGAAGCATATACTTACGTATTGGTATCCATTGTGGCAGACTTCGGCGTTTTCGTTGTTCTAGGATTTCGACAAGTCCGCTCGAACGCCAATATAGCAAAATGCCTCGAGTTTCTATGTATAAAATTCAATTATTGACAGCCAGTTTTAGAAGTCACAAGTGTTATTGCTTCAATATGAATAAGCCTTTTACATAGAATTATTTGTTAATTATTGTGCGGAAGCTAATGAATCCTACCTGCAATACATATAGAAAGTATATACATCAGATATAGGTTCAGTAGAAGAAAAATGTTTTAAACATAATAAAAAAAGACAAAATATTACCTCTGTACCGAGGCTATGTAACATTATTTGCCACACAAACCATGTGATCTATGATATAAAAAAGTTGCATTTCAACAACACTTGCAGTCTGGTGTAATAACTCTAAAACATTTTTCTTTCCAGCTGATTGTGCTTCAAACGATGAGTTTGGCAAAGTAATTTAATTCCAGTTCTCATAGTAGTAGATCAGCCATCAATCTAAAACACAAAACAATAATTAACATAAATATTTTTAAATTTTATTATTGAGGTTTGCTTAGAACGTGTTACAAAGCTAATCGGAAAGTACTTACTGTTTATAAGACATCTGAATCAATAATTAGAGTCTGTGGGAACAGGCGGGTTAGCGTAACTATATCAATTACCACACATTTGACCGTGCAGTTTGTTAGAAGAAAATGTTTGGACTATCGCTAACTTAACTCAAGCTGCAACACACAGAAAAAGTATATATGTAGATATAGTAGTTGCAATAAAAGAACAAATGTTGTAAACAAAATATACATGACAAGATATTTATTGTTTAGCAAGGCCATGTATTACAAGTAGTGACTGATCTCACCATTAACAGAAAACAAACACTGTTATAAATATATGATCTGTAATAGAAAAAAAACGTTACACAACGATAGGTCTGGTAAAGAGATTTAAGAATAACTTACTACACGTCGATGGACATATGCGTCGTATAATGATCGAGGTAGAACAAGCTGGAAATTTCTCGAAGAGACTCGCACAGGGCTTCACGTCTCACGGACACAAGATCTTCCGGTTATGTTTAAACTGACCACACATTTGATTGTGCAATTTGTTAGAAGAAAATGTTTGGAATATCTCTAACTTAACCTAAGCTGCAACACACAGAGAAAGTATATATTGTAGGAAAATTAATCAAAATTAATTCAATTAGTAGCGATCTCTTACATCCAAAAGGGGTAAATCATGCGATAGCTGTAAAAGTCGATAGTATTAATCGATTGTAATGACTCTTTGAGAGTCGAACAGGCGGCGCTGAAGCGACCAGCCGGTAACGCCGGTTAAGGCCATGCGGTAGAAGAGTGCCGTATCTCTCGTGTAGAAAAGAGTTTTTCCTAAAACTGCTTCTTCTGAACGGTGCGCGCTCAACTCAATCTGTAGAGTCTGTTTGATCGTAGATCGTGGTGACATTATTTTGTAAGGTTCTAAATAGTATTTGTAAGTGCGGTAAAGTAAATAGTGTTAATAGAACTTATATTGTTTATTTCTTACATCTCCAGAACTATTACAGGTGCGTTATATTCCCGTTCCACCGTTTCTACATTCAACGGTTTCAGCCACTCTGACAAATAAAATCATTCAGATCCTACAATATGTAGATATAGGAGTTGCAATAAAAGAACAAATGTTTTAAACAAAATATACATGACAAGATATTTATTGTTTAGCAAGGCCATGTATTACAAGTAGTGACTGGTCTCATCATTAACAGAAAACAAACACTGTTATAAATATATGATCTGTAATAGAAAAAAAACGTTACACAACGATAGGTCTGGTAAAAAGATTTAAGAATAACTTACTACACGTCGATGGACATATGCGTCGTATGATGATCGAGGTGGAACAAGCTGGAAATTTCTCGAAGAAACTCGCACAATGCTTCACGTTTCACGGACACAACAAGATCTTCCAGTTATGTTTAAACTGACCAATCACAGTAAAGTGGACCAGGTTTCTTACGCGAGCGCGCATGCGTCAACGTTATCGCTATGCGAAGTGGTTGAAACGCAAAGAAGAAGACGCAAATAGGCCTGGACCGGATCAGGGCCCTGTACAGACCCAACATTAAGCGGGGGTCACCGCCCCACCACGTTCGCTCAAGGCACTTGAGCGTTCGCAGGGAGTTAGCACAACGTCTCTCCACACATGATGTTTCCAACTTAAATCCGACTGAAATGTCATTCCGAGGAACCTAACTCTAGGCATTGAGACCACTTTAATCCTCTGCACTGTGATCCACAAAGCCCGGCGCCTGTGCGAAAGTCTACCACCCGTATAGACGGGTTCCATCACCTTTTTGTTCTTCCGACTGAACACACAGTTGAGTTTTTGTAGCTGAGAGACCTAGGCCCAGCGGGTCCAAGGCCGCGATAACGTTTCCAACCGACTTCTCAAGTACCGACAGACTCTCGTCCACCACTGCCGTAGACGTGTAAAGGCAGACATCATCTGCATATTGTAACACTTTACAGCCAGGGGAGCAGACCCGATCCAGTTTCATCACGTAAACAGTGTAGAGGAGAGGACTGAGGACACACCCCTGTGGGAGGCCTCTGTAAACCCACCTAATCTCTTCCAAGTCTCCAAAGCGGCAGGTCATCTGACGCTTCGAGACCAAGTTGTAGACGAACCTAGCTGTTTGGGGAGGGACCTTCAAAGCGACCACCCTGTCGACAAGAACGTCCGCCAACACATTATCGTAAGCGGACTGGACGTCCTGAAACGCTGCTGAGACTGCTCTATCTTCTTGAAAACTCCTAACTACTTCTCCATACAGGAGAGTGAGATTGTCAACACAAGACCGTTGTTTGCGAAAGCCGAACTGAGAACCAGGAAGTTTGTGGTGGAACTCCAGCCATTAGTTAAGACGATTAGCAACCATTCTTTCCATGGTTTTATAGAGGCAGGAAGCCAGAGATATCGGACGAAACTTCACTCCATCTGACTTTGGGATAAAGAAGAAACTTACGCTACTTCGTTGGAAAGGACCCGGAACGAAAGACGGCATTGTAAAGGTTTAAGAGTGCGACCCTGCCTAACGGCGGTAATTTTTTCAAGATTAAATAATCCACACTGTCAAGGCCAGGGCTGGACCTGACGTTGACCCCGTCCAGAGCCACGTCAAGCTCTAACAGGGAGAAAGGTTTGTCGAGAAAAGAGTCGACACACTCATACTCAAAGGAGGGGGGGTGTGGGAACCCACGGTGGACACAAGGAGTCCACCTGAGACCAAACACAATCAACCTTATCATCCGTGTAAGCCTTGTCTGACTCCGTGCGGTTCCAGCGATACTCGAAGCCTTTCATAACACTCCACACGTACGTTGGGTTGGAATCTTTCCGGAGACTGGAGCAGAATTTCCGAAAGCTATTGTGTTTGATTTTACGAAGATCTCTTCGAGTTTGAGCAACCTGACGTTTATACTTAAAGAAATCCTCACGCAGACCCGAGAGCTTGAAACGCGCTAACGCCACCCTGCGCAGGCGGAGAGATCTGTCGCACTCCGGTGACCACCACAGACAGGGCGGACGGTACACAGGGGGACGATCCCTCCTGGGGCAAAACTTGCCTGGGGACGTCAAAGCGTCTGTCACCAACCCGACAAAAGTATTATAGTACATCTCCACGTCGTCAATTGAGGACGACAGAGTCCTGACTCCGGCGTCGATGGAGCTTTTAAAGGCCTCCCAGTCCGTTTGAACAGAATGCAATCTGGCGGACCATCTAACCGGCAGCGGAGTGTCCGGGCGGAGCCCAGAACACACAAGGACCGGGAAGTGGTCGCTACCCCACGAGTCACTACATACTGTCCACGACAACCGAGGAGCCATCGAGCTGTGAACAAAAGTCAAATCCAAAGCCGAGTACGAGCGATAAGAATCACTGAATTAGGTGGGAGAGCCATCGTTCAACAAAACCAGGTCCGAGTCCTGCACCGCTTCCCACAGGGCATCCCCTACCGGACACGTGCGAGGGGAACCGCAGCCTATATGATGAGCATTGAAATCTCTTCCAAATAGCACCTTTTTTGTGCCGAACTGTGACAAAAACCTTTGCCATTCCTCAAGCCGCAAAGCCTTCGAACCAGGAGGGCAGTAGCATGCCACCAAGACCAACGGTTCACCTCGCAAGAAAACCTCCACCGCACAAGCCTCAATCTTACTTCCGCAATTGTACACACCGGAATAGAGATGGGCGATACAATCTACAAGTATCGATACATCGTATCGATATGTATTATAAATAAAAATATCGATACACAAAGAATATCGAACGTTCTGTATCGATATCATTAATATCAATATTTAAAGTACATAAAATTAGTGGATTAAAAGTAAATTGTTATGTTATATAAATGTAATTATTAGAAATAACATGTATTTATATAAGTGATTAGTTATTTACGTTAACATTATTTTCTAAATAAAAAACATTTTAAATAGGTTTTTTATTTGTAAAGTATATTTATTTCTGAAATATTTATTTATACAATATTTTAGTTATACAATAAATTGATATGTGTACTGTTTTTTATATCACAACTTAAAATAATTTGTTTATAAATGCCAATCACTAAGATCGAGGGAATGTAAAAACAATAGTTGATTTAGATGATCACTTGACAACCTACTTCGCTCTTCAGTTATTTTTTTACCTGCTTTGGAAAATAGCCTTTCGGAAGGAACTGAAATGGCAATTAATGAGTGATACTTAAATGCTAAAACGCTCAGATACGAATCTCGGGTTATACTCCAGTAATTAAGGACACTTTCGTTCATTTTTATCGGTGGTTGATTCAAATAACGAAATTCTTCTGGCATTTGACCAGAATCTTGATTAACGATATGTTTAGACATTGTTAAGTTTACAAGCTTTTCATGTTCAGACCAAAAGTTTGTTCTATCGCAATCTGAAGTTTGTCGTCGACTTTGACATTCAACAGTGATATCTATAACTTTTGAATTTATTAAGTTTGTAATTTTGTTGATAGCCTGTGAGCAAGCAACTTTATCGTTAAAATTAATATTTTTAAAGCGAGGATCTAAAATTGTGGCTATAGCTAATAACGACACTTGTTCAATATTCTCAAACCGTTTTATAAATTGATCTTTTAACATTGTTTTAAAATGACGCCCTATATTAGTTGAAGGTTCGTATACTTGCAATTTATTTTTTAAAATATTTACAATATATATATATAGGAATTACTTTACTTGCAGTAAGGTACTGTTCGCCGCATATGATTTTTGTTGCATCTTCAAATGGTTTTAATAGATTAATAAATTCTTTAACCGATTGTAACTCTAAAGCAGAGAGCATAGGTGGAGCTGTAGGACACTGCAAAAGAATGCAGCTAATTTTATCTGATAAATGTATAAATCTTTCTAACATATAATATGTAGAATTTCATCGTGTTTCCACGCTTTGAATTAATTTTAAGTTTGATTGAGCTCGTAATTGATCTGCAGCAATAACTGACTTTTTAAAATACGTAACAATAGTTTTTATTTTTGCACAAAAATGTTTAACAGTTTCATCTTCGTCAATAATTTTTCCCGGAACTAAATTTAATGTATGCGCAAAACATGGCAAATGTTTGTCTGCGCCGAAAGCATCAATAATAGCTTTTTTTATATTGGCAGCATTGTCTGACACAACAGCCAAGATATTTTCAATGTTTATATTCCAATTATCTATTAAATTTAATAGCGACATTTTCAAATATTCGGACTGATGTCTTTCCGTCATTTCAACGACGCCAATTACAATTGATTTATGTTGCTCTTCTACTAAAAAATGTGCCGTTAAGCCCAGAAAACTTTTCGTATTTAACGATTCAGTCCAAATATCAGTGGTTAAAGATACGTATTTTACTTCGGAAAGTTGTGTTTTTATCATATATGACAAGATGTCGTACTTCTCTTCTATAAGATGAGTTATGGTTTTCCTACTAGGAATTTGGTATAAAGGCAATATTCCATTCATAAAGATTCGATAACCCTCCTTTTCAACTACTCGAAATGGCAAGTGATCCTTAGCAATCATAAACAGTAGTTTGTTTGTTACTTCCGCAGCTTTGGATCCTCCATCTAAAACAATAAAAAATATTATAAATTATAACAATATGACTTAAAAATATACTTACTGGTTAAAGTAATAATATTATCAAAAAATCTAAATTGAAACACGATTAAATGAGTACAATTTGCATACCTTGATATGACTTTTGTTTTTTAAATGCTAAGTCAATTCTAGGTTGTTTGGAAGTAGGACTTGGTGAAATTGATACTGATTGCGTTTCTGACAGTTCTGAATTAATGATTGACGATGTAGAAGGTGCTGGAGATGAGACTGGATCATCAATGTCGACATCTTCATTATCTACTTCGGACTAAAATTTACAACATAAATTATATAAAAATTAAAACTTAAACAAGTAAAAAAATAAAGAATAATATAATATATAAACCATTTGTTTTCTTTTAAGAGATACTGCAGATTTGTTTTCAATATTTTTCTGGATATCGGAATGAGAACGATTCATGTGAAAATGTAAATTGGTTGTATTTCCAGCTGTTTTTACACTTATTTGGCAAATTTTGCATTTGGCAGCAGCACCACTTTTTATGAAATAGTTCCAAATAGTACTTTTTGGTGGCACTATATGAAAAAAAGAGAATTGATATTATTTAATAATGCAGGAAAAATAAGATACTTTTTTTATAATTATTTAAAGAATATAATAGGAAAAATTTGCATGCGTACTTTTATAGAAATAAATGCGTGAGGAGGGAAAGGAATTTTATGTTGTTTAATATGCAGTAAGTCTTAAGCTTTTTTGGCACTTGTATCCACTTCAGCTAAACTATGAATAGGATTATATATTCTTTTGAATTAGGGAATTTTGTTGATTAAAAATTAGGAAATAGAAACACACGTGCACTTTCGCCTAATTATCTTTTTACCCTTATCTTTTTTTTTATCTTTTGTTAACTCTGTAAAGGTTATAAGGAACAAATTAAAAATTCAACTATAAAAGGTAGAAAAAATATTAAACTCTAGAATAGATAAAAGAAGAATACACTTGTTTATTTTTATTCTTACCTTAATTGAAGTTGCTCATCATCTCGGCGATAATAATACACATGACACATATTGCATCGCGGAATTAACTCTTGGGCCGTTCTCGTAAGCTAGGCTTGTACGTAGCTACTTAAAAAGCATCCGAAGTTTATTGTTTCTCGATCTCGAGACTTGTTTTGGATCTTGTTCGGTTATTACTGGCAGGTCACCGGTAGGTCACAAAAATATCTACTGCGCAGTAACAACGCAGTTTCCCACGATGCGTACTGCGCAACGGTTACATTCAAACTCAGGCAGGCAAGCGCTGTGCACGACATCTCACATACAAAAAAATCAATTAGAGACGAGCGCGCATGCGGAGTAGATACATTTGGTTAAACAATACAAGTGTATCGAAGATCAATATTCAAAGATTAAATATCGATACGTGAAAATATCGAACGTTAAAATATCGACACAAAATATCGATATTTGGACACTAAAATATCGATACTTGAAATATCGATACTGTATCGCCCATCTCTATTGCAAACTATACAGCTGGATTTTCTTTTGATGAAAAGCGTCGGTACACATCCTTCTTTTAATTTGGTTCTGAATACCGACTTTTCAAAACAATTTTTGGAGAAATGTGCAGAACATAGTCTCATATAAGGTTTGACCTTAAAATTAGAATCAAATCCCATATTTTGCAGCCAGGATTGCAAAGTTTCATTCTTCAATGGAAATCTGGATAAAATTATATCGTTTAGAAAAATTGTTCATTTGTATTTTTTTTACAAAAAGATAATTTTGAAACATATTAATAAACGTACACATAAACAAAATATAAATTTAAAAAGCACAAAATAATGTGTACGTCTATAAATATAAAATTAATATCTTTTATTACTACAAGTTGTCAAAACAACCAAAAACATAACCTATAATTTTACATAACGCATTTACATACCACTATGTACATTTAAATTATAACCTATAATTGTATTTAACGCATTTACGCTATCACTATATATATTTAAATTAAATACTTACGCGTGAAAAGACCTTCGTTTTCCATCAGCTTTTTCACCACAATATATGCACTTTCTCACCATATTGAATTGGCACGTCGACTCACTTAAATGGCCGCACTTCCCGTCACACTTATTTATGCCTATCCCCTATCCAGTGTATTATAGAGATCAGTGGCGAGCAGTCGCAGCTAATATAGGGACTTTTAGTCGTTCATATAAGGTTTGTTTTACTTGCATACACGAAAAGTATAAAGTGTACACCTTACACTTTTAATACACTACACTTTTTGGAAGTGGGGGAAACATCGTGTAAAGTGTATGCTTTTCAAGAAAAACGCCAGAGTGTAACAAAAGTGTACTACAGTGACTACGTTTACATGCACTGGTAAAATCGTTTTAATAACAACCGAAGTTATGAAACTGGCCAATCACAGTCATTCCATTCTTTACAGGAATACTTATGATTGGTTAGTTTCATGAAAACGGTTTTATCAGTGCGTGTAAACGTAGTCGTAGTCAGTTATTTGTGCATAGTGTTGCTTGTTTTAAGTTTTAAGCATTTTTAAGTAAAAAAGAATAAAAAATATTTAGTTTTTTAAAAGTTAATAATTGTACTGTTACAAGTGTAACATAAATAGAATAAATGCAGAAATGCTTGGTCATATTTTGGAGTTTGATCTGTCATCCGATAAGAAAAGAAAAAATACAAAAATAATTAAAAAAACAAAAAAATACTACACAGACAAAATAATTTTTAATAATTTAANATATAATTTAATACTATATTTAAAGAATTTATAATTTATATCATATTGAAAGAATGGTATTGTAATGAATTTAACATAATGTAACATATATCTTATTATATATATGTAAAATTTGATACAATAACCTATTACTTCACTTGATGAACATCTCATCACATCCAACTGAGTTCTAAAATGACATTCAAAACATAAACAAACTAAAGCTGTAACGTTACACTAGCTTTACACCACCTCTCAAGGAGGTGTACAAAACGTGTAAATTACGTCATTAAAGTGTACTACACTTTCAAGAAGAATAGTGTGTAATGACGTAACTCAACGTCACTTCCGGCAAGAAAAACGCTAAAGTGTACACTTTACACTAAAGTGTATAAAGTGTATGCAAGAAAAACAGACCTATAGTGTAATGAGGGAGAGGTGTGGAGAAAGAAAACTAGGACTATTTGGTCTGTGGGAAGTTGGTAGAAGTTTAGATGGATATTTGCGCGCGTGTTACAAAGTTCAGCATAGCGTGCATAGCTCGGATATTATCAGAGAAGGCTATGTCGGCCACCCTATAACGGGGGCTGAAACCGTTGTGAAAAAGATCAATTAAAAGTTGATCAGACGAGTCCTTGTAAATGGGGCAGTTAAAAAAGACATGGTCGAGATCCTGGTTTGCGTGGCCGCACTGGCACGCAGCCGTGTCAACAATGTTTTTACTGGCAAGATGTGAACGAACACAAGTATGAAACGAACAAATTCGAGATATTAGGGAGATCAAAGACCTAGGGAGGGGTTTTTTGGTACCCTCATACCACGGCTTTCCTAGTAATTTCTTTTTATACTGGAAATATCGAGCGCCCTTAAACCGAGCCTTGTTTAATAACAGAGCGGTGGATTCTTCGACTGCCATTGCCCGAAGGTCAGAAAAAAGGACCTCGCGGGGCATTTCTCAGAAAGGTCTGGATCCGGCATTTTCAAGGCCATTTTAGCATATCGATCCGCCATCTCGTTCAGATGCCCCTGTGAGCAGGGATCCAGAGGAATTCAACTCGAATATTTTGTGCAGACAACTTTTGAGTAAGCATTTTTATTTTATAGATAATTGTAGGGTGACTGCCTAGTGGGTCAAAAGAGTCAAGACATTTGAGGACGCTTAACGAATCTGTAGCGATATACGATTGATAGAATTCGAAGTCATTGATATACTCTAACGCACGGAGTATGCCTCTGGCCTCGGCATCAAAAATTAAAGAGTGATTGTTAATTCGAGAGTAGTGTATCATATTCGGGTGGTTGGACACAACGGAGAATCCGACCTTGGCTAGGGTGTCTCCAGAAAGAGGCACACGAGATCCGTCGGTGTAAAACACGTACGATACATGCCTTTCAGTGAGAAAAAGGCTTGTTGTGGGGATTTTGCAGTTTTGAAGGTTACACCCACCTCAATGTCAACTGGGCATCTGAAATATCGTGTGTTAAATGGGAAGGAAAAAAGTCCCGGTAGTATGTTCGGCTCGAACTACCTGTCGGGTTATTGGGGTAAGATGTATAAAAACATCAAGCAGATCAAACCGATTGTCTTCACATATTGGTTCCCAATTAGAAAGGGAGATAGCACGAGATTGAGAGGATGGTTGGTTCGCGAAGCCACGCGGCACGTGTACTTTCGTATAAGGTACTTGCGTCTACTCCGAAGAGGGTGTTCATTGAGTATATCCAAGAGGACATTGGTAGGTGTTGTACGCATGAAGCCACAAACGAGACGGGAACATGCGTACTGAAGTCTATCAAGGGTAAAGGATTCACGTTCCCTTAGAGGGGACGTCACTTGTGACCCCCAATCCAACACCGACCTGACCAAACCCTTATAAGCTGTAGAGAGAATACTAGGATAAGTACCCCACTTGATTCCGGCAATAGCTTTAAGAATGTTGATTGGAAGGACTCTTTTGCGAATTTCGGAGACATGAGTTTTCCATTTGAGGTCATAGTCTAGGAATACGCCTAGAAATCTTACTTTCCAAGCAATTTGTATGGTTTTGTTATTAAGAGTAAACTTAATGTTTTTTTTTTATTGATGAGCCACTTTAAGTTCTTTAAGGAGTTGAGCGAGTTGAAAGTGGCGACAGACTTTTCAGGAGACAGTCTAAGACCCGATTCTGATAAGTGCGCACTCAGATTTGTTTGCGCAATATTAAGTTGGTGAGCTACATACCCTATAGAAAGGTGTGAGCAGTAGATGACGATGTCGTCAGCATACATTATTATTTTAACTGGGAGAGGTAGGCACATTTTGATGTAAGATAGGTACAGGCTAAACAGTAGTGGGCTTAAAACCGAACCTTGAGAGACACCCACCGACGTAGAACGTTTCTGAAGCGGGATTCCAGAGACGAATTCCTCAAGGTTCCTGCAGGATGTAACAGCAGATACAAAGCTCACAATTTTGGGAGGGAATCCCATAAGAGGGAGCATTGTAAGTAAGATGGGAGGATGAACATTGTCAAAAGCACCCTCTATATCTAGGAAGACGGCACCAGTAATTTGACGGTTATTATTTGCAAGCTTAATACTAGAGACAAAAATTGCAAGGTTGTCGATACAAGAAAGACCGCGCCTGAATCCAAACTGGACAGGAAGGAACAATATGATTATTTTCGGTCCACCATTCCATTCGGCGACATAGAATTTTTTCAAGAATTTTTAGCAAATTGTTTGCAAGGGAAATTGGGCGATAAGCTCCCCTTCGTCCCGGTTTTGGGATGAAGATCACAAAATAGTTCTTCCACTGATCAGGGTAGACCTGTAGATTGAACATTCTATTGAATAACTTTAGCACAGGCATAAAGTTCTGAAGGGAAATGTGAGATTATAGTGTTAGAAATAATGTCAGGGCCAGGGGCCGACTTGACCTTAAAGGTTTTTGTAACAGCCATAAATTTCTCCTCGTTTATTGGTGCTTCCAAAAAGGAGCAATCATGACACTTATTATCTATAGAAGGGATGTTGTTGAGTAAATTTGTATAATTTGGAATTGTTGGTGGGGTTATAGGAGCGATCTTGTCAAATGCCTTGATGAGGCCGTCAAAGTCAACATTATTACGATTGGTGTGGTTACGCGAGTAATTCCTGGCATGTGAAAAGGCTTTAACTGTGCTCCAAACGGAGCCGAGGTCTGAGTTGGCATGTAAGGAACCGCAAAAAGATTTAAACGCAGCCCGTTTCTTTTTGCGAAAAAATTTGGAGACTTCCTTAGAGATATCATAGTGGGTGCGTTCGTCTTGGCTACTTTTTCGCTAATAGCGTTAACGCTCACCGTTTTTGTCGTTCGTCTTGGCACTTTGTAGCGCTATGGTGAAACTATGACGTCATAATTTCTTAGCGAAATCATCACTCAGTCACGCTATCACGCGCTATCTCG
>NW_018022554.1:18632-20562 GCF_002006095.1 Pseudomyrmex gracilis | reverse complement strand
TTGACACACACACATACATACGCGCGCGCGCATGAATATATGTAAAGAATGCGATAACACGTACTCTTGAAAGTTTTACGTACGGATATAGTTTTTTTACTGTTAATAGTGTAGGCAATCACGATAANTTACTTAAAATATCAAAAGTAGTCNGCACATCTTTATTCTTATTGTAAATGTGCAAAACCTCAAAAGTATGTTTCATCGTAGTCTGTACATTAATGCGCGCGCGTGTGTGTGTACGTACACATAATGTGTAGATCTTGAGAATACTAGGCAATATATGAAACAGACTCCAGTACATAAATTCCAGCAGAAAACATATTGAACCTTTTGCCCTTTTAAATCTGGAAAAAAAAGAAAAAAGCTTATTTGTTTATTTTAAGTATCATTTATAAAATGTTTGCGGAAAGATAGCATATAAAGATGGATATGGGACTATGTTAGAAACTTGTGTGTTGGAGCGTTTAGACACAAAGATTGATAGCAAGTTTTACTACCAGCTCAAGCTTGTGTCACTTTATTTAATATTATTACAACTTGCTATCACTCTAAACGCTCATACAAAGCAAGTTCCTAATACAGTGTCATATCCTCCTACATATACAATTGTTCCGGAAGCATTTGATAAGAGATACTGAATAGAAACAAATAACCATTTTAATCTGTATTCAATTATAAAAATGTAAAAAAATGTAAAAGATACAAAATGTATTCTACTGAATAGTTACGTGTTAAACTTTTTTTCATACATTCTTCATTATTTACAAGTTCTATGTATTATGTGCTATATACTTTTANTGACACACATACACACGCATGCATATATCTATAGAATGCAATGAAGCATACTGCTAAGAGTGTACTATTATAATGAGAATNAAGATTTGCATAATGCATTTGATATTTCAAGTATAATCACCATCGTGATTATATTGTCAATGATTAACTAATCATTGACAGTAGAAATAAATTGTATNCGAACATATAACTTTCAGAATTATATTTTATCACATGTTATGCATATATGCATGCATGTGTGTGTATATGTATGTCACTAAATGTACACATAAAGTCTAGACCGTGTGAATGAAAAGGAATTTATAAAAAAGATTTCAGTACATAAATATTCATAAAGAAAATAGTTTGTATTATTTGCACTTTTCTAAGTAGATAAAATGAAAAATGTTTATTTGTTTCTATTTAGTACCATTTATAAGATGTTTGCGGAACAATTGTATATGTAGGAGAACATGGCAATAAGTTAGAAATGTTCTTTATATAAGTGTTTTAGATAAATCGATTGACAGCAAAATGTAATACTATTAAATAGAGTGACACTTGCTGAGCTACTAGTAAAACTTGTTATCAATCTTTTTGTCTAAACGCTTATACACAGCAAGTTCTTATCGTAATGCCATATCCACCTTCATATGCAGTTTTTTTGCAAGCATTTTATAAATGGTTTTAAAAACACAACAAATAAGCAGTTTTTTCTTTGGTCACAATTGCGAAAGATGCACGATGATTTCTGTTGAATATTTATGTACTGTAGTCTGTTTAAAAAATTTCTTATTATTCACAAGCACTTTACATTATGTGTANTTTTATTGACATACACATATGCACGCACACGCGCACGCACTTATGTACAAAATGTGATAAAATATGCATCTGAGAGGTGTAAGTTCGGATATAGTTCTTTTCTCATTTTCAATGGTGTAAATAATTACAATGATGATTGGCTTTAATATCAATTTTTATTTGCACACTTTCATTCTCACTGTAAATTTGCAACAGATCGATGTGACATAACCAATTTTTCAATTCTGTACCGCGACACCTGATTTCCGCATCGTGCATAGAGGTTAAAGGCTGATGTACATACATCGCAGATGTGGAACGTAGGCGGCAAATCTTGCGGAATTAA
>NW_018022554.1:16608-18317 GCF_002006095.1 Pseudomyrmex gracilis | reverse complement strand
GCTATACTATACAATCTATACTTAACTCTTTATACATACGTATCAGTGCATTTTATTAAAAAAGTAAAAGTAATGTATAAGTCAGAGAGTCAATGTACTCTTATGTATGCAATAAAATATTAAGAATTTTTGTGTCGTCAAAATAGCCGTTTGACATATATATATACATACATATATATAAATATATATATAACTATATATATATATAAAGACAACAAAAAATATATATGTACTTATTTTAAAACTAAACACTTTTATGTTAATAAAAATGTATCATTAAATGACAAAAATAAAACAAAAAAATATCTTCTTTACAAAAGTAAAAACAATATCTTCTGTACAAAAGTAAAAACTGTGTTTCATTTTTATAAAAAGTCAAATTATTTTCTCAGTAAACTGTACTATCTATGTAAGAAAATCAAATTTATTAGCATGTAAGAGTTATAAAGTAAGCACATTATTGAGAAATAGATACGCAAAAATTGCAAGAATAAAATCATAAAAACCTTAAAGAATTTAATGTGTCGTCTACCAAAAACGATCTGATTTTATTGCAAAAATAACCAGCTGTTGAGAAGGCTCTCCCTGCCTCTACGCTAGTGGGAGGAATAGCCATCAAATAATTGTATTAGGTGCGCACCTAAGTTCTCGCTGGTTTTTTTATGAAAATGCAACTGTATTGTGAAAAAATGGTTACAAATGAATCATTCAAAGTATTGCCCATCGGTAGCTACAACTTTTTCCCATCTTTCTGGCAAAGCTCGAATACAGTTACGGTAAAAGTGTTCGTCTTTTGAGGCTATCCACGAATCAAGCCGTTTTTTGATGTCTTTATATGAGCGGAACTGCTGATCAGCAAGACCATGTGCCATCAAACGGAACAAGTAATAATTGAACGGCGCAATATTTGGGGAATATGGCGGGTTAGGTAGGATTTCTTATTTAAGCGTTTCCACGTAGGTTTTAACGGGTTTGACAACATAAGGCCGAGCGTTGTCTTGCAATAGAATCACTTTTTTGTGCCTCTGCTCGTATTGTGGCCGTTTTTTGCGCAGTGCTCGGCTCAGTCGCATTAATTGAATTTGATACCGTTCCCCAGTAATGGTTTCGTTCGGTTTCAACAACTCATAATAAATAACACCGACCTGGTCCCACCAAATACACAGCATACCCTTTGCAGCGTGAATATTTGGCCAAGCCGACGACATAGAAGCATGACTTTTTTTTCTTTGGGTTGCTGTAATAAATCCATTTTTTATCACCCGTCGCGATGCGATGAAGAAAACCGTTCTTTGTTTGCCGTTGGAGCAGTTATTTACAGGCGAAAAAACGACGCTCAACGTCCCTTGGCTTTAAATCATAAGGAACCCAAGTTCCTTGCTTTTGAATCATTCCCAACGCATGCAATCGCTTTGAAATTGCTTGGCGGGTAACTCCTAATGCTGAAGCAATCTGTTCTTGCGTTTGGCATGGATTCTCAATGAGCAATGCCTCCAATTCAGCATCTTCGAAGGTTTTTGGCCTTCCTTCACACGGACGGTCGTCAACATCGAAATCACAGTCTTTGAAGCGACGGAACCAATCATGGCACGTTGTTCCACTTAGAGCAGCATTTCCGTAAACTTTTTGGAGCTCTCGATGCGTTTCAGCCGCCGTTTTTTTTTAATGAAAGGGCGTGTTCCGTTTGACCACAGTACGATTCGACACCG
>NW_018022554.1:0-15945 GCF_002006095.1 Pseudomyrmex gracilis | reverse complement strand
CGTACGGTGTCGAATAATTTGGTGTCGAATAAATCTGTGTCGAATCGAGCGGTGTCGAATCGTACTGTGGTCAATAGAGTATCACCCGAATGAAATAAGAAAATCGACACTTTCCGCAAATGACGATTATTTGGTACAAAATCAGACATTTTCACACAACCAAAAGTATATGACGCCAAAACAAAATCACTAACTTGTCAAAGCGGTTTGTTTATTATATATCTAAGCTTGGCTCGTGACGTTTTGGATATGTCAAAATCGACCAGCACTTACCGCTAGAGCCATCTATTGACAAACACCGGGAACTTAATTGCGCACCTATTAGCAAACAGTCAAGTATTTTCCTCTATCACCATCATTTTTATAGAGTGTTTTCTCAACATTTACTGTCATTGTCAGGTCGTCTTCAGCAACAGAGGTTGTTTTTATTTTCCGCCATCATTATTCTATTGATTTCTTTATCAAGCTCATCTTTTGTTAAGAGTTTTACTCTTTCTTCAGTAATAGGTGACACTACAAGGTTTTCATGTACTTGATCAATATTATTACTATTGTTAACACCTGTAATAGAAGTAAATTTCTTATTTAAACAATTGTATAGATTTACGATAACTTCTGTCATCTTTTTATCATCGAGTTTTCCAAAGGTCTCTGTGTCATAAGTGTCTTCAAAAAATTGCTTAGATGTGCAGATACTGCAGTACACTAGCTACAAGGATTCTATACTGATTGATACGTTTTCTCACCAAATCACTGACGTTTTTAGATAATGAATTCTGCTGTAAGCTAGTTTTTTCAAACAGAATTTCAATATTGTGTCTGCTGTTACGAGATTTGCGTCTTGTCTGCACAGAGCTTTTAAAGGTACTTTTAATATTTGTAGCACATCTGTTACAATTTGTAATTGTTTAAATTCAGTGTCGTCAAACTGTATGTCACATTCAATATCAATTAAACTTTTTAAAACACGTTTTCAGTTTTAAAAATCTAGCTAACATATTAGCTAGACTGCTCCATCTGGTTTTACAATCAACTATTAGAGTTATTTCTTTATGGTGTTACGTCCAAGTGCTCGAGGTCACGGTTCGACGAAACCGTTTACACTTGCTGAACGTAAGTTCTCTCTTTTTGGTCAGCCGTCCTGGCTTTACCGAAGCGGAGAATGAAGATTTTGATCGAGAATTGATGACTGGACTGACCAATTGCAGATTGGTATTTGATTCTTGACTGTTACTGACTGTGGTTACCGACAGTTATCGACTGCCGTGTGGTTACCGACAGTTACCGACTGCCGTGTGGTTACCGACAGTTACCGACTGCCGTATGGTTACCAACAGTTATCAACTGCCGTGTGGTTACCGACAGTTACCGACTGCCGTGTAGTTACCGACAGTTATCGACTGCCGTGTGGTTACCGACAGTTACCGAAGGAATTGCAAACTCAACTATTTTCAAAAATAACAAAGTTATTTATTCCTAATTCCCTTTTCCGGATACAACGCCTTTTGTCTTTTTTCCATATATACGTTAAACCGCGGTTTTGACGGCAAAATCGTTGCCGGATACACCACTTTTGGTTTACTGATTATTATTAATGTCTATCTTGGTCTAATAACGACGCGATGATTTCTAAGAGTTGTTATACTAGTTATAACGCACAGAGTAAATCTAGCGGAATGTTCTGCTGAATTTGTGGAACGCGTGTTGGTTGTTTCCACGAATAACGGGTCAAACTGTCCGTCACGCGAGTAAATTCTTAATAACTTTCTCAGGTGATAGTTTCTGCCTCCTCGACGCGTACGACGACTTCTCTGACGGCCCGGAGCACCCGGATGGTGTGTCTCCTGGGAACAGATACACAGAATAAGCGTGCAATCAAGTCGCACCTATTTCATTCTTGAATCTTGGAAAGGAACGACAAGCGTGCGCTCGTGACGCACCTCTCTTGTCTACGAAACAAAAGGAAACGACAAGCGTGCGCTCGTGACGCACCTCTCTTGTCTACGAAACAGAAGGAAACGACAAGCGTGCGCTCGTGCCGCACCTCTCTTGTCTACGGAACAGAAGGAAACGACAAGCGTGCGCTCGTGACGCACCTCTCTTGTTTTTAGGACAGGACTGACGCGTGAGAAGCCAGAATCTAACTATCAACTCAATAAGTCAGTTAAAAATAGGAAACAAAACGATAAGTGCATATATACATATATATTTATAATAGGAAATATTTGTTCGTAGATTAAGGAAACTTATTTATACTACAAAATTCTTACCATAATGAATTATTTCTATGTCTAAACGTCGTAAAATATTCTAAGTCCGGAAATACTCTAAGTCTCGTTTCGTACTGCCAGAAATATTCTAAGTCCCGATTTATAACAGCAGAAATATTCTATGTCCCGATTTCTAACAGCAGAAATATTCTAAGTCCCAATTTATAACAGCAGAAATATTCAAAGTCCGTATAGCAGAAAATACTTCGGTCTAACCAGAGCGATCTTTACTAAGTGAGTTTCTGAATCTGAATGACGCTTCTGCCGGTCGCTTCGGCCGTTTTTATACTCTACAAAAGATGCTGATGCTGCACTGTCCCACGGGTCCGTCGTTCAACGGTCTCACGCGGTCAACGGTCCCGCGCTCACTGGGTTCCCGCGGTCGCGAGGCGTGCCTTATCTCCGCGCGTGCCTTATCTCTGTTTGCTCGCTCAGGCCAGCGCCCGTGGTTTTTACACGCAAGTTTTGTCGTGAGAAAAGAATATTCAAGAACATTGAAAGAATTAAAAGAAACTACTAAGGAATTATTACTAAAAATATTAATATAAAAAGAATTATTAGTAGAATATTATAACTAGCTAATATACTTACATCGCTATAGGTCTGCTATAACGTTTTGCGCGAACAGTGGTATAATATGTTAATAATCGCATATACGGTATTACTTCCTTAAATAATACGCTATTACACTCTTTTAATAACATTATTTTTCTTTGACCACAGTATATTACCAACCATAATATATTACCAACCATGGGACATTACCGACCATGGTACACTACCGACCATGGTATATTACCGACCATGGTACATTACCGACCATGGTACATTACCGACCATGGTATATTACTGACCATGGTACACTCAAGGCTGGTAATTTACCGATTGTAATAATAAATATTGTAATAATAAAAACAAAAAAGAAAAATGGAAATAAACTGGATACACTAATACTTAATAAGACTTAAACATTTCTGTCCACGGATGTGACACCTCCCTCCTTAACTCAATCGTAGGAGTGTGACGCCTCCTGCGATTGACGCTCTTTCGCTGCGCGTATGCTGTCCGCTAGGATGGGGCATCTTTTGGCAATTTTGCCCAGGTTGTTTGTCTGATGGGTAGATGTTCTTGGAGGTGCTTACGGCTGACTGTGTTGTAGTGACAGTGAAATTGGCTCCTGAGTACACACCCTGGTTCTTGCTAACAGAAGATGTGTAATANAGCTCCAGACCGCTCCTAGCAATTTAGTACTCCATCCAAAGATTGCGTGTAACGCGTCACCTCTGATGAAAATGTTGATGCAAGCCTTGAGTGCCTTAAACAATATAAAAATCATTAATACTCCCGCACTAGCTGAACCGAACGTGACAAACTCTTGCCAGAGTTTCCTTATAGCATTAGTCGTTAAACGTTCGATGTCCGCTTTCTTCAATAGTCCTGTTAAAGAGATGGTATTCTGCGGAAAATCTCTGCCTGTTGCGCCTCTGGCGATAGTGTGTAGAAGAGCTGGTCTTTCTGCTGGAAACATTATGTGATCCTTCAGGTTGTCGAGATCTGTCTGGCTATAGATCCTGATGTTGCTAATGACTTTGCATCAATGTAACTCCAGGTCGGTCTTTTCATCGGTTGTAACTTCTGTGGTGCCATTGTTCCAATGAGTTTCGGTGACAGTTAGTACCATGTACCTTCGAGGAAATACATTGCTGGTAACACTGAAGTGCATTCTTCAACTGTTCCGGTCTTCAGGAAAATATGCGTTTTCGGCATCAAAAAGAGTGAAGAGTTTTGATGTAAAATAGGTAGTTTATGGTAGCATTTTCCCGTGTGGCGTACTGTCACAGCCACCGGAGCACACTTGATTACGTGAACGGATTTGCCCGCAACCGTTGCCATGTAGCCAGGTTGCCCCATCAGATGATACGCAAACTCACCGTGTCACAAATTAGCGAATGTCAGTAGGTTTTCGAGGACCTGTCTTTTCAGGGCACACTTTTGTGTCAGAACATCTTGATATAATGACGTCATTTGGTGGCGAACATGTTTCTTGACGTACACGAATTTAGAGTTTACATACGTGAACATATCCAAATTATTCACTGACAACTTCTTTTTTGTGAATAGCTTCTCTTTGACCGCTTCCAGAAGAAACAATTTTGGGTGCTTTGTTCTGACGCGTCTGTACACGCAAACGGAGTGTTCTCCGACTCCTGGAGTTAAAGCGAAAGTGACGTCATTGGTTGTTACTGTATACATTTCAGGCGTGTCTGGTGTTGGAACTAACTCAATGGCTGGCTCCTTGTACAAAACGTCGTACTGGTGGAACTTGCAATCACTAAGAGGCATTTTTGTCCAGAACGCATTTCCATTTTCGTCGGTCATACAGAATCCTTTTGACAAGACACAGGTAGTTTGGTCCCGCAAGATCACTTGGTCCTGCGCTAGCTGTACTGATGCCTTGTACTCTGACATTTGAATTTTAACTGACGCTTGGACAACCGCGTTGTCCCAGGTGCCGTACGGGTCTGAATACTGTGTTCCGGAGCAGCGTCCGTCAACACCGACAGATCTTGCCAAAGTGACGCTTCTGTACGTCGTGCTATCGGAGATGAGGCCATCTACTTGCACGGAAGGAATCAACGCTAGCATGCCTGTGGTGTGTGCTGACTGGCATGTATCTTACGACAGATTTATTAGGTATACTCTTTGTCCGTTTTGCACAATCGAAGTGTGGGAATGCATCCCGCAGTAGAATACTGTTCGGTCTACCTCGATTCTGCACTGGATGACGTGTGTTTCGTCATAGTCGGATAGCTGAAGCAACTGTACGGTTGTCCTCACGGGATTTGCCTGAGCTGGTGGTAAGTCACAATCTTCCACATCCAACAAAGAGAATGTAGTTACATTGGCCGCTGTGCCGCCACAGTCATATCCCAGAATTGCTGCTGACGGAAGGACCTGAATCTCGATCAGGATAGTGAGCAGCTCAAGTGTTGTTGCTGCCGTCATCTGCAACAGAAGGTTCCCCTAACTTAGCTTTTCGTAGCTTGTTTATGTGGACGACCCTGGTCCGATTCTGCACTTGAAGCTTAACGTTATTGTTGGTCAGAATTTCTAAAACCATGTGTGGGCCCGTGTACTGGTCGCCAAACTTGGTTGTCGGTTCTCGCAGCAAATACACCGAGTCCCCGATTTTTAGTTCTTGTCATAATATCTTTTTGAACGTAATTTGGCGTTATTCAAATTTTGCTTTGCCAACTGTGTCACTCGATTGATCCGATTTATCAATTTAACATAATAATCCAAATAGGTCTGATCCATGTTTTCTTCTAGAGGAAGATCCGCGGATGGCGTTCGAGCGGGTTTTCCAAACACCACTTCATGCGGAGTAAACCGGATTCCTTCATGGTAACTTGTATTGTAAGAAAACATTGACATGTCCAGAAATTCATCCCACTCTTTCTCATTAGTAACAAATTGTTTCAAAACTTCGGTGATCACATAGTGCAATCGTTCAAGTGAGCCATTGGATTGCGGATAAAAAGCTGTAGTTCTGATTTGTTTTATTTTGTATTTCTTTGACAAGATTTTCAATAACAAGCTTGTAAAATTGGCTCCTTGGTCCGTAAGTACAGCGCGTGGCGCCCCGACATAAGATATATGACACTTTTGGAAGGCCTCGGCAATGTCACCTGATGTAGCGCTTGTCAGAGGTGTTAGGACGAGGAATTTTGTCAATTGATCCTGTATTGTGAGAATGTACCGGTTCCCTCTCATCGACGTCGCCAAAGGTCCCATACTGTCTAAAGCGACCTTATCAAATGCCGCGTCCGGAGTGTCGGTCAGAAGCATTGGCTGTTTATGCTTGACCCTAACCAGCTTCTTTAACTGACAGTTTGTGCATCGTTGTATAAAGATTTGCACTTGACTCTTCATATTCTCCCAGTAGTACCGCTGTCTCAGTCGGTTATAAGTTTTTGTAACGCCTTTACGGCCGCCAACAGCAGAAGCATGGCATTCTTGGATTACTGCCTCTCTTTCGGCAATCGGAGGTGTCCTGATAACACCTTTGCACACAATGATTTTGCAGGGGATGTCCTGAAACAGACCGGTCAGCCTCTCTTGAATAAGTGGCCATGGAACGCCGTACAGTACGGGTGTGCGCGCTATGCTGATGGTGGATAAATCCAGATCTCTTGCTACGTCTAGTAGTGATTCCAGAGCAGCATTCAGTATATCATGATCCAGAACTGTGCTGCTTCGCTCTTTGATTGGAAAAAACACAAGCATCTTGGTACCCAGGGTAGTTACCCGCGCTCGTGCCACAGTTAAGTCGGCAAGTTCGGGAAACCTTCCCGCCTCTTGTAGTTGTCGAGAATCGTCGTCACACGGTGTCCTCTGTTGAGTGATGAAGATACACAAATTATCTTTTCTCATGGCATGATTGTCTCTGGTTTCAACGACTGTAGGTTCTTCCCGTTTTTTTGATTCGTTCACGTGATAAGGTATTGTCGCTGGGTCAAACATCTGTTCTTCTGTATCGTCATTTTCCTTTTCCGTGCTGTCGATGTCTTCTTCTAGTTCGGATGATTCTTGCGACTCAGTTTCTGGAAACAACGGTAAACCATGCGTTTTGCTGATTTGATAATCTTCTAAGGTTTCATGTTGAAGAGGTGGTGGATGTTGATCGCTCACACGCCTCGGTCCCAGTGCATTGACTACTAATTTGTCCGATGAGCTATCCTCTCTATATGTCAATGGTAAGACAGTTGCTGTTATGTCCGGCGGATTTCTCGACAACGCGTCCGCGTTGGCGTTAGCAGTACCGGCTTTATACACGATCTTATAAGTGTATTCTGCTCGTTTCAACCTCCATTTCACGAGGCGAGAAGTCGGGTCCTTGACAGAATGTAACCACACTAGTGGTTTGTGGTCCGTCACAAGAGTAAACTCTCTCCTATACAGATAAGGACGGAAATAGTGTACAGCGTAAACGATAGCCAGCAGCTCTCGTTCCACAGTAGAGTAACTCTTTTCAGCGCTGTTTAGTAGCCTAGAGCAATACGCTATCGGAAGATCCTTGCCGATGAGTCCTTGACTGAGCACTGCATCCACAGCATATCCTGACGCATTTGTTGTAACATTAAACGGTCTGGCGAAATCAGGATATTGCAGGATAGGTTCCTTGCAAAGGGCGTCGCGCAACTGTGTAAACGCGTCCTCTTGTCCGTTTGTCCAACCAAAGCTTACTTCTTTTTTTAACAGATCGGTCAATGGTTTAGCCAATGTTGAGAACAAAGGTATAAACCTTCTATAGTAACCAACAAAACCCACAAACTGGCGGATCTCTTTTATGTTCTTTGGTCTAGGAAACTTCTTTATTGCTTCCAGTTTTTTCGGATCTGGTTTGACGCCTTCTTCGCTGATCACATGCCCCAAGTATGCTACTTCCTTTCTCAGGAATTCACACTTGTCAGATTGCAACCGGAGATTGGCTTGCCTTAATCTTTGCACCAATTTAGTGTATTTAATCTCATGTTCTCGGAGTGATCGGGCATACAGCACTATGTCGTCAAGGTAGACAAACACTTCGAGACTTTGCAGTCCGGCCAATACATGATCCATCAATCTTTGAAAAGTTGCTGGTGCGTTACGTAAACCAAACGGCATCCGATTAAATTTGTAGTGTCCGTAGGGCGTTGAGAAGGTTGTTTTCGGTTTATCTTCTCGATCCATAGGAATCTGGTGGAACCCCGACGCCAAAACAAACACCGAAAAGTACTTGGCCGATCCTAGCTGGTCTAATATCTCCGTTATGTTTGGCAACAGATAAGCGTCGCCAACGGTTTTTTCGTTGAGGTTTCGATAATCTATCACCATTCGCCATGTCGGATTTCCGTGTGAATCAGCCTTTTTCGGCACAATCCAAAGAGGGGAATTATAAGGTGATAACGATGGCTGAATAATGTTATTCTTCAACAAATCGGCGGTTTGTTTACTGATTTCTTCCCGATGTATTAGCGGAAACCTATACTGTTTGGTATGCACAGGTATATTATCTGTTGTTATTATTTTGTGAGCTACAACATACGTATGTCTCAAAAGGTCTTCAGGTAGGTGAAAACAATCAGCACTCTTGTTTATCAATTCTTTTACGTTCTTCCTTTCCTCAGAGTTTAAATGATGTAGCTTCAGTAGCTGTTTTCCTTGATCGCTTCGGTTACTCGTTTCTTGAGTTATGAGACAGACAGTAGAGGTAACAGATAACTTGACAGATGTGTGATCAGAAAAGTCAGCATATTTACTTCCAGAGATTGGCACTAGTGCAAATACGGATTCAGATGCAGATTCAAACTCAGATACAGATTCATATACTGGTGCAGATACAGATACAGAGTCAGATACAGATCCCTGTAGTTCACTTAAACTGCCAGGTACAGATACAGACTCAGACACAGATCCTTGCAGTTTGTTTAAACTACCAGGTACTACAGAACAGACATTACTTGTATTACTGATATATTCAGATGCGGTTTCTTTGAGCATCGCCAGATGGACTTGACCGTTTGGTTCAGAGGTCCCAGAGACGTTTTGATGCACTTCATGATTACTTTTCTGATTGACTATCTGGAAGTCTTCTATGCTGATAGTGGGAACGGGCACGATAGCGTCTCGTTCCGTTGGTAATTTGAAGTAAGCATGACCCCCAGTGTTTCTGACAATGGCGTTTCCAACATAAATGCCTTGTGGATACGGCATTCTTGGAAGAAAACCTTCAGATAATTCTGTGTTTGCTACTTTTGCGCACACGGTGACTGTTGTGCGTGCAGAAGTGATTATTGTACTTTTGGTGACAAAAGGAATCTGAAAGTCGCCAAAAAGAAATTCTTCCCGATGGTAATCTACTGTAGCCTTATGTTCTTTCATAACTCCAGATCCGACAATTCCATCTTCAGTTATTGGAAAATCATCCGTTACTAAGTAAAAGGGTACCTCCATCCCGAAAATTGTAATTAAAGCAACTCCGCAAGTGACTACGGGCTGGTCAGATATTCCGGTTATNTTGATTATTTTTGTATAATCGATACCTATGTCTTGACGCAGCACGTTGGCTTTTATTAAATTTATTTGTGAGCCAGTGTCNAACATTAATTTTGCGATGTCCTTGAAATGTTCGGAGCTGGCGAAGATGTTTGGTGCATGAACTGTGGGTTGGTACTAAATCATGCTAATTTGATGATGGATGTAGTGGTTGTCGGACGCCCCTGTGATGTCCCGGCTCGGCTGGCGTCCTTGTCTGTCGAGCCGTTGCTCTCGTTTCCCTGTTGCCTTTTTGCATCATTCTGTTTCTTTAGTTCACAACTGAACTTCATGTGTCCGGTCTTCTTGCACTAATTGGAAACAATGTCAGATCTGGTAGCTGATGGTGTAGTTGTTGGTGATTGAGACTGAATTTCCTTGGGTGGCACGGCCCTGCCATCGTGTTTGTGCCACTTATTTTGATTGTGCCAGCACTTTTCGGTTAAATGGCTTGTCTTTCCGCACAAGCTGCGAGGTGCTCGTTGGGCAAGAGTTATATTGGCTGCTGCAGTTCTGGTCCTGGTTTGAATTCGACTGCGTTCGGCATCCCGTTCAATTTGCTGGTTTATTCGTATCAGTGCGCCATAAGCTTCTGTAAGGGTGGTGCAGTGTTCCATCTTCAGAGGCAATCTGTAGTCAGGTGGAAAACCGTTGGTGAAACATTCCAGAGTCTCGTTATCTATTCTGCTTCTGTCTATTTCACTAAAGAATTCTCTTCGCACCTTCATTTTCTCTTCTATAATTGCTTGTCGCAAATCCTTTGTCCAACTAATATAGTCAAGTACGTGTTCGTCCGGTTTCTTGTTTCGATTTGCGAGAGCTCTTCAATAATAATTGACTGTGCGACTGGGCACACATAAAGGCTGTTTTTAAAATATCTTTTAATCTTTCCATTGTTGTTACAATTTCGTCTTCGACAACGAGGTACGCATGACCTTGTAGCTTCATTCTGATCAGTCTAACTAATTTGGCTTCTGCCTCTGAGCTTACTGGAGCTGGCAGCATTTCTAATGCTTTTTTGCAGGCTCTTGTAAATTGTAACACTGATATATTGTGTCAATTGAACTGTGGAATTGTGTCGACAATTTCCTTCAGCTTCATGTGAGGTGTAAGAGCCTGGCGGAAATGATCAGCAGCAGGAGTTCGGCTTCTCCTTAGCTCCCGTTTGAGTAACTCTACTTCTGTTTGTAATAAATTAATGTCGGCTAGCCCTCTGGGAGTGCTTGCGCCGTGGCGAACAACTGTCTCAGGTTCTTCACTTGTGTTTAATACTCAAAACCTTTGTAAAGTTTCTAGTTCTTGTAACCTTGTGAGACGGTGTTGTACTTCCATCTCTCTTGCTCGAACAGCTGTTTCTCTTTCCGCGAGCTGCCGCTCGAATTCCTGAGCAGCTACAGCTGCTAGTCCTTCCATTGATGTGGTGCAAGAGATAGCGGAAAAATATACTTTAAAGTTTTTCTGCGGTTTCCTTCCCGATATCCTCAGTAAATCCCACCGCTGCCACTAAATTTTTATCCTATATGTTACGTCCGAGTGCTTAAGGTCACGGTTCGACGAAACCGTTAACACTTGCCGAACGTATGTTTTCTCTTTTTGGTCAGCCGTCCTGACTTTTCCGGGGCGAAGAATGAGGATTTTGATCGGGAATTGATGACTGGACTGACCAATTGCCGATTGGTATTTGATTCTTGACTGTTACGGGTGATACTCTATTGACCACAGTACGATTCGACACCGCTCGATTCGACACAGATTTATTCAACACCAAATTAATCGACACCGTACGATTCGACACCAGATTATTCGACACCGTACGATTCGACACGAAATTATTCAACACCGTACGATTCGACACCAGATTATTCGACACCGTACGATTCGACACGAAATTATTCAACTTATTTATACTACAAAATTCTTACCATCATGAATTATTTCTATGTCTAAACGTCGTAAAATATTCTAAGTCCGGAAATACTCTAAGTCTCGTTTCGTACTGCCAGAAATATTCTAAGTCCCGATTTATATCAGCAGAAATATTCTATGTCCCGATTTCTAACAGCAGAAATATTCTAAGTCCCAATTTATAACAGCAGAAATATTCAAAGTCCTTATAGCAGAAAATACTTCGGTCTAACCAGAGCGATCTTTACTAACTGAGTTTCTAAATCTGAATAACGCTTCTGCCGGTCGCTCCGNCCGTTTTTATACTCTACAAAAGATGCTGATGCTGCACTGTCTCACGGGTCCGTCGTTCATCGGTCTCACGCGGTCAATGGTCGCGCGCCATTACACTCTTTTAACAACATTATTTTGCTGTGACAACGGTATAATACCAATCATAATATATTACCGACCACGGTACATTACTGACCATGGTACACTATCGACCATGGTATATTACCGACCATGGTACATTACCGACCATGGTATATTACCGACTATGGTACGTTACCGACCACGGTATATTACCGACTACTGACCATGGCACTTTACCGACCATGATATATTACCGACCATGGTACATTACCAACCATGGTACATTACCGACCATGGTATATTACCGACCATGGTATATTACCGACCATTGTACATTACCAACCATGGTATATTACCGACCATGGTACGTTACTGATCATGGTATATTACCGACTACTGACCATGGTACACTATCGATCATGATATATTACCGACTATGGTACATTACCGACCATGGTACATTACCGACCATGGTATATTACCGACCATGGTATATTATCAACTACTGACCATGGTACATTCCTGACCATGATATAGTACCGACCATTGTACATTACCGACCATGGTACATTACCGACCATGGTATATTACCGACCATGGTACACTCAAGGCTGGTAATTTACCGATTATTGTAATAATAAAAACAAAAAAATGGAATTAAACTGGATACACTAATAATCAATCAATCGCTTGTAAGATGATCAAAATTAGTTAAAAAGCCGATACGAGCAGTAAAATACAAGGTGGTCGTGTATAAGTAGAAGTCTTTATTCAAAAAAACACAAACGTTTCAGTCCACAAGTTTGGTTCTTTTTCAGTGTAATAAAGATTACATTAATTAAAAATAAGTACACAGTATATGTATTTTATTGCCAAGTTCGATTGACATCATTCGTTTTGTCTGATAGTGATGTTGTGAGCTATTATATATTTTTAATTAATGTAATCTTTATTACATTGAAGAAGGTCCAAACTTGTGGACTNAAACGTTTGTGTTTTTTTGAATAAAGACTTCTACTTATACACGACTACCCTGTATTTTACTGCTCGTATCGGCCTTTTAATTAATTTGGATACACTAATACTTAATAAGACTTAAACATCTCTGTCTACGGATGTGACACCGCCAACCAGTGGTTACCCCATGGCGCGTTGACCACATGGGAGTGCTTGGGACGTCAACACTCCCACGCCGGGCCCTGAGTGTCCGATCACTCTAGGCCGGTACGTTCTTCTCATCCTCAGAACTACTCATCATATTTGTTTTGAGGAGTGGTTTAATTTCGGAGTTTTCCTTTTCTTAGGCCGGCTGCCCACACAGGACTAACGAGCCCAGTATGCCCGGGTGCGCTTTTGGTCTGGCCGCTCCCCGTAGACCTGTCTGGCAAGGGTGACCTTGCTAGGAACCAAAGTTCCTGCCGGCATAGCTCCACGGATCAGCACGGCACTCAAGCCCCTCCACCACGACAAGATGGCGCACCCCCGGAGGGGAGCGAAGATCATTGTTGCGCGTATTGTCAACCCCGCGAGTTCACCGTCTCTCACGCCAGTCGTGATGTCGGGGATAAGGCTGTGTGCCGGACAACATCCGAGGAGGACCAGCTGAGACGATTGTAAAAAGAGGGCAAACAAAATGGTTATCGGTTTGTGGAAAATCGCCGGCAAACGTAAGTGTGGTTCGTTCTCTTCCGCATCCTTCGCGATTTCTATTGTTCGTGATTCGAATCTCGACGGGCTACTCCGCGAGGTTAATGTCGCGCGATGTAATGCTGAAAATATAATGTGTTATAGTTTACGTTTGTTACTAATAAGAATGATTATCTTCATTTGCCGCTGCTCTCGTCCCGATCAGTCGCGGTCGCAACAATCCGGGCTTATCTAGCTCGTCATCCGTGTACGTTGTTTTCATTTTTTTTGTTGTTTGCGTCAATTTCGTGCGTTTGTTCGAGTCTCTTAGCGCGCGTAATCCCGAAACATTTAATGGCATATCTATGTATTTTTCCGAATATCAAATAAGAAATTGTAAATCTTGCCGAGAATTAATAACTGACATATGTAATTTTTTTATCGCGCTTTTTTTACCGTATGTATTGTTTTCTCTGTTTCTTTCTTTTGTATGTGCTGCCGATATCCGGCCGTTCTAAGAAAATATTGTCATTAAATTTATATTTTTTGTCTTATCATTAAATGGACAAATTTTTCTGCCTTTATTTAACAAACATCGCCTCCTGAGCCCACGCCTCTCCGTGATCGTTAGTAACTGAGCTGCTGAGTGACCTTGCCGTCACGGCAAAAATATTTCTCCGGATTCTTGCTGCTAAGTAAGAGTTTTGAGTTGGCGTGTAAACGCACGCCTGGCGCCCAACTGCCGACTGTGGTGAGTAAAAAACTGTAGTTTTTTTTAAAAAGACGTGCCGAAGTTTTGCGGCGCCTCCGCTACAACATCCAAAAACGAGGTGCCCGTCACAATATATATATATATTAAAAAAACTATACAAAGGAAAAGGTTCACTACTCTTGCAAAATTATATGGAAAACAAAAAATAATATAGAAATAAAAATAAAAACGCATAATATCATGAATCACTTAGTGAAACAATTAGTTATAAAAACGGTAATACTAGGAAAACTATAATAAGTAACGGTTAAGAAAAGAATGATAAGAAGGACAAAAGAAATGATCTTCGCGATTGTACTCTTACACCAAATTACACTTTTTTGTGTGTTACACATCAAAGTACTTACATAAATTAAAAACACATGTAAAGCACATGTAAAGCACAATTACACAATTCTCAAACAAGATCTTCTTTCCTCCTTCTAAGAAAACGGCAAGAGACGACCGCCAGCCAACAACAACCCGAACCTTGACACCTTGCAAGAAAAAGGGCACCTTTAGATGCATTAGGGGCACCCTAAGATAATCTAAGTTGCGTAAACATGGGTTAAACAGGCTGGCTGCACTAAACAACTCGTATTCCCCCTATCTCTCACATTTGCACACTAGCTTATAGAGTACTTTATACGAAACAATTATGCGCTCCGTCGTTGTATTGGTTTCAACACACCTGTATGTTAGTAATTTGCTAAGATTTCAAATTGTTATTTTTTAAATAAATATAACTACCTTATAATGTGTGGAATCGAACTAAAGAGGTATTCTTTGTTATCCTTCTCTCCGTACAACCCACTCTCACTTCCTCGTTAAAATCCCGTCCTTGGTAAATGAGATTTGCGTCTCAGACCTAAAAAGAGATCAACAAGCAAGTGTTCGCTAGACAGAGTAAGATCGGTGTACGTCGTCGACCTGTCAACGAATATAAACAAACTCTCTCGATCTTTCACAGCGGGACTTCCGTGTCCACTGTAAAGAAAGATATGGAAAACGACGCGTTTACTGTTGCGTCCCACCACAGCACGACCGTATCCATGAGCCAGGACGTAACAAAACATTACTGTTTAGTTATTATCAGATTCAGTTCAGTTTCAGTTTGCACTTTTGGCTCATTGGACCTATAAAGGTAGTTTATACGCCATTCTACGTCATTTTTTAAACAGATTCTAGACCTGTGCAGTTTCTTTTGCTTTCTACCACGCGATACACAGCTTTTTTTCACAGTGGGCGTACTCATCTGTGTCGGGCTCGTGCTCGAGATGTTGTGACTCTGATTGCCTTGTGGGTGAGAGATTACTTCGAGATTACACACAAATTAATTTTTGGAGTCTCAATTTAGTTCACCGATCAATCGATAAACTTCAATTGAAAGGGACCAGCCCGGAAAAAATCTTTAGGTGATGGAGCGGATTCGAACTCGAGACCTCTGGAATCGCAGCCCCTGCACTCAAACCGCGAGACCACTGGGCCGATCTATTATCAGATTCATGCATACGTTCATGATACACACATTTTATTCACTAACTGAGATGCAGCCACGCCAAGTTTTTTTGCCTTAATTATTTTTAAACTTAGTCGATGAATATAATTGTTCGTATAGAGCCGTTTGTTGGATGTTGTGCGGAAGAATTGTCTATATAAAATATATATACACGTATGTATATTGTGACGTGGTATTCGCACCGCTCTTTCCTCGTCACAAAAATTACAGATTTTGCGAGAGCCCGGGAAAGCAAGTGGATTAAAGGCGCCAAGATCCTCCAGGGCTTGAATGCGTTTGATTAGAATAGCGTTTTATTTTTATATTTTTTTTGTATGTACTATCGGCGCCTCACCGTTCCGACCATCATCAAGGAGACATTTCAACCTCGTCAACATGCTGCTGAGTAGAGAGAGAGAGAGAGAGAGAGAGAGAGAGAGAGAGAGAGAGAGAGAGAGAGAGAG
>NW_018022553.1:16106-25265 GCF_002006095.1 Pseudomyrmex gracilis | reverse complement strand
AAATAGAGCTGCCAGAGCAATGCGAGCTGACCACAGCGAGTATCATAGTACGAACTAATCAAGTAGTTAAGGGCGTGGGAATAAATACGTTCTTACCGCGTTTCAATATCACGGCACCAAGAAAAAGGGAACATATGAATAATAACGGCATGGAACTGGAAAACATAACACGGAACAAAGTGCAGTTGCGATCATTAGAGAAGCAATTGACACGACTTACGGAAGAAAATGATTTTGCTGATTACGCGTTTTATAAGCAGCCGCACTTTATTCTTCCGACTTTGGTAAGCGTAACCTTGGCTATTGTTACAATCGCGAGTTTATGTTTTTGGTTACGAAGGAGGAAACTCCAAGCGAGTCGAGAAATGTTCAGTCTTCGGGATCTAAAGCCAAGTACTCGTTAGATCGGGCACGCGGTACCCGAATTTTAGTGTAGTAAGCGGAAAATGGCTGTACATTTTTCTTCTTTCAAGAAGGGGGGAAATGTTGTGAAATTTAGTTTAGTTTCATACGGGCCATTGAGCAATTGAGGGAGGTACGTGTCATTGCTCAATCAACCCGAATTTGTTTTAAAAAGATAACAAGCAGCATTTCCTTGTAAATGAAATCTGCTTGTTAAGCGTAATGTGAAGTAGAGTACAGACGCGGCACGCAACGTCAGCGGCATACGTGCAGTAGCAATTAGGTCGCTGAGTTGCTGAGTGGACACGATCGATCCCTTTAAAAGATCGATTGTGAGCAACGACAGGCTGATCGTGAGTAGCTGTTGAATACTGTGTGGCTCCGAGTCCATCCGGAGAGTTTACCGCAGTAAAGCAACAGCTAAGTGCCAGTATAAGCGTGCGTTAATTGTACTGATAATAGTAATAAACAACGTCTGTTATTATTACAAAATTCTTATTCTTCACCGAAGTTCTTCATTTTCCCGATCACAACAACCCCGAAAGTATTTTTGCAAAAGAGAACCTACACTTTCCTATACACAAAAAAAAAACTAGCACCGGGAATATAACAAAAACATTTACAAATAACAAAATACATACATTACGACCTATACACATCGCCCCGGAGACAAAATTCCATTTTTACCCCAAATTACAAGAGAGAAATCCTCTAAAACTAAGACAAACAAATTAGTTTTTTACTAAATGTTGTTTCTTTTTATAGAACAGTTCAAAATATGCAATTTGCGATTTTTGAAATCTACCTCCGAAGTAGAAATTCCACTTTTCATCCCATTTTACAAAAGAGAAGTACTAGCGAAATAAAACAACCAGCAAAATTCATCGAGAAATCACGTTTGCTGATTCATGAGCTCGCAAAAGACGCAGTTCGCGATGTTTGAGCTCAACCCCCGGAGTAGGAAATGCACTTTTTATCCTATTTTACAAGAGAGAAGTACTCGCAAAATAAAACAACCAGTGTAATTTATTGGGAAATCACGTTTCATGCTTCATGAGCTCGCAAAATACGCAGTTTACGATTTTTTAACTCAATCTCCGGAATAGGAAATGCATATTTTACATCATTTTACAAGAGAGAAGTACTCGCAAAATAAAACAACCAGTGTCATTCATTGGCAAATCACGTTCCCTGATTTATGAGCTCGCAAAATATGTAGTTCGCGATTTTTGAGCTCTACTCCCGAAGTAGGAAATGCATATTTCTACCCATTTTACAAGAGAAAAGTACTTGAAAAATAAAACAACCAGCATAATTCATTGAGGAATCACGTTCACTGATTTATGGGATCGCAAAATACGCAAATTGCAAATTTCGAGCTCAACCCCTAAAGTAGGAAATGCAATTTTCACTTTCTTTTACAAAAGAGAAGTACTTGAAAAATAAAACAACCAGCGTAATTCATTGAGGAATCACGTTTCCTGATTTATGAGCTCGCAAAATACGCAGGTCGCGATTTTTGAGCTCAACCTTCGGAGGAGGAAATGCACTTTTCACCCCATTTTACAAGAGTGTTGTGCGCCAATTTTTGTAGTAAAAGTTAAATAAGATGAGGCCATTGCGCGATGTGATGAGACATCACTGTCATTGCTCAATGACCTAGTTAGGTTGCAGGAGGGCAGCAGTTCTAGGAAGAACTGCTGGTTGCCACAGGGTGCGACACATCGCCGCATTGTCCGAAGTGCAACGCAGCATGTGTCGGCACCGGCACCGGTAACTAGCACGGGCGTTGCTAGAACCGGTGGGCCTGCTGAATCAGCGCGATCGATCTACTATAAATCGATCGCGTGGATGAAGCAGGGCAAAGTCTGTGAACTGACTGCTAGCTCACTGTGTGGCTCCGCAAGCCGGAGAGTTTACCACAGTGAGGAACAGCCGTGTAAGGAACATAAGGAACATAAGGAACATTGTTAACGGAGTAATAAAGATAAGAATATAAGTTCAAGCTTAGAACTTCATCTTTACCACCCGACCTTCCTCGACATCCAACAAATTTTGGTGGCAGCGGTGGGATCTCTCATTCCGTGTGTCAAGGACGAGATTCTGCGGGAGATTCCGGTTGGACTGAGGAAACAGACACTGGGTGAGAATGGAAAAAAAAAACGAGAACGGTTGAGTTCTAGTTTAAAATAGGAGTGTATTTAAAAAAAGTAGTATATAAACACATACAAAATACTGTAACCCCGATTCTGGTGAATATTGCTCCTAAAACAAAAAAAAAGCAGTCATTAGAGAGTGTCTTATACACCACTTAAAAGAGAAAGAAAGACACTGCAAACTCACAGTCTCGAGTTACACGGCAACACTGACCTAACGCAAGCCAAGCGACGGGCAGTGACACAAGGCGGAGATAAGGAAGCGGTCGGACTGCAGTAGCAGAACGGAAAACAAAATCTACCGCCGGGAAACTCCGGAAGCAGCAAGCAACAGGCAGACAAGCAGCTGTGACGGAAGGGCCAGAAAGGGCACCAAGGAACCAGTAAAGGACAGCCGAAAAAGCAGCAAAAGTGACAAAGCAGTCAACGCAAGCAAGACAGCGGTAGCGGCGAAGCAGCGGTAGCAGAGAAGCAGCGAGACAACGAACCAGCAAAGCGGCGAGGCAGCGGCAGCGGCGGCGCGAGGAAAGCTGAGTCAGCAACACCACACAGATACGACTCTCGTAAGCAGACTTAGGTCAACTACTGTAAGTCAAATAAATATTTTGTAAAAGCGAGCAAAACATATGTTCAGTAACTGGCGTTTGCAACAACGCGGCGTACAATCTGAGCGAGTAGCGCGGTCGTTACGAAGTCTATTACCGGTACGGGAAACGAGAACCGCACCGGCGGCGCTTTATCAAGAAGCGAAAATAAATAGGCAGGATAGGAATTTGAATCCGAATGTGGTTGTAGAAAGAGAATTTTTGTTCGATCTAGACGGTAGTATAGCCGGTCATTTACAGAGTGTGATAAATCGGGGTGAAGTTGAAAACAGTTGAATCCCGAGCAGTGGTACTCAGAGGTCGTCTTTAGTTTCATACGAGAGCGAGTTGTTTTACACAAGACAGCGGGCCAAAATGAATAACGAAAGTATAGATCAGGAACTTGACGAACAAAATATAAACCGGGCTCGCGAAGAAGTGGAACGCGAAATTTCCCGAATGCGAAACGAGTTGACTGAGGAGCGCGGAACCGCGGGAACAAGTGGGCAAAGTTACAATTCCGCTGACGCAATGCTACAGCAGGTAATGCGGTCATTGGAAGCGATAAGTTCGCGAATAGACGCGGTGGACCGACGGGTGACGGAACTCCGCGAGACACACGGACGCGGAACGGGTGTGTCAATGACGCGACACGTGTACAGACGTCCAAGCGAACAGTTAGACGGGACGTACGGACGAACAGCTGATGACGTAAGGAATCGCGCCGTGTTGTACAATGGTAGTCTAAAATTAAAAGACGTGGTCGGAATGATACCGACGTTTACTAGAAAATCATCCGAGCAAGTTCGAGAATTTTTGAATGCGTGCGAGTACGCAGAGGGAATGGTCAATCTTGCGGAGGAACCCGCTCTCTTGCAAGCAATGTTGCGAACCAAGCTGAGAGGACAAGCGTTGATTGATTTTGAAACAAAGGACATTCGCGATTTTGGACAGTTAAAGGCAGAAATAGAAGCTACATATTCTGCAAAGCAAAGCACTACACAATTACAAATAGAATTCAACACATTGCGACAAAAGAATAATGAAAGCGCACAGGTTTACGGTCAAAGAGTAAATCAAACGGCCATGGAGTTGTACGAGTCTATGGTGGAAGGCAAAGGACACATCATAAAAGAGAAACGTACTATTATGAATACTATTAAAGGGCAAACGCTGCAACAGTTCCAAATAGGTTTAAGAAGTAATGTCAGGTTAATAATAAGATCACGCAACTATGGAACGTTGCAAGAAGCAATAAACGCAGCGAGCTCTGAGGAGAAGGTGGCGGTGCTACAAAACAGCCACATGGGAAATTCTGCAGTGAAACAAAAGATGGAAAAAAGTTATGGAAAAAACGCGTGCTACAAGTGCGGAAAAATCGGGCACTACGGAAGAGAGTGTCGGTCTAGCAGAACAACATTGCCAAAACCGAGCGGAAGCAGAGTAAATGCTGTGGACAAAATGTGCAGGTATTGCAAGAAAGCAGGGCAAATCAAGGAAAATTGCTGGTCACTGAATGGCAGGAACAATAAAAAAAGAGCTGTAAAAGCCATATGTGCGGCAAAAGACAAGAAAAAGAAAGACCGAAGTGACAATAGCGAGTCATCNAATGACGAAGAGGACAACGGAAAAGAAAAGAAAAAATCCGTGTCAGTAGCAGAGCTACAGGTAGCCGAGCTAAATGCTGCGCAAGCGGTTTTGGACTTAGTCACTGTACCGATGAGAGAAGCAAAGAAAGGCGAAGTAGAATTGCTTTATGACACTGGAGCTACAGTGTCATTGATTAAAAAGAAATATTTAAAAGACAAAACGCCAGCCGAGAAGACGAGCATGAAACTGACAGGCGTTACAAGGCATCAAGCATGCGTCATAGGAAAAATCACAGCAACCATACGGTTAAAAGACAAAAATATTAAGCATCCGGTTTACGTTGTGAGAGACGATTTCCCAGTTAGCTATCAAGGCATTTTAGGAAATGATTGTATGAAAAAGCACAATGCCAAGCCTGATTACAAAGCGGGAAAACTCGCTGGGAAAAAATACGTTGCAATTGCGCCCATATAAAAGTGTAGAATTGCAACTTCGTAGCAGAACAATCGTGCGAGCTGTTTCTGATGGTAATCAGATCGGAATAGTACAAGGGGAAGAGACGCAGCCAGGAGGTTTTATAGGAAGCTGTTTAATACAACTAAAAGGAAATTTTTGCCTCGTGAGTATAATAAATACTACGGAAAAAACGGTAACGATGGGCACTCCGCGTGTTAAATTGGAAGCGCTGGAAGAACAGAGTGAGACAAAGTAGCAAAGTAGCAAACGTAACTATAAAAACGGAGGAGTCAACACGCCGCGAAAGAGTAAAAGAGGCACTACGAGTGAAGCATTTAAATAAAGAAGAGAAAGAAACATTATACGAGATATGCGAGGAGTATCAAGATATATTCCATCTTGCAGGGGAGCCGCTATCTAAAACAAGCGCGGTGAAGCAAAAATAACCTGTGAGAGTTGACACCGCTCCGATAAGCGTTAAGCCATATAGGTTGCCGCAGAATCATAAGCAGGAGGTAGAAAAACAAATCGGGGTGATGTTAGAAAGCGGAATAATACGGAAAAATACACGATAGTGAAAGTCAATGGAACGCACCTTTACTAGTAGTTCCGAAAAAAATGGACGCGTCCGGCGTGAGTATAGTCGTAGATTTTCGACGACTAAATGAGGCGACAATAGGCGATTCTTTTCCACTGTCAAATATTGCAGAAATATTGGACCAACTTGGGAATGCGAAGTATTTCTCAACGTTAGATTTGGCGTCCGGGTATCATCAGATATCAATGGACGAAGAAAACAGAGGTAAGACGGCGTTTTCAACGCCGCATGGTCACTACGAGTATAACAGAATGCCTTTTGGGTTGAAAAACGCACCGGCGACATTTCAAAGTTTGATAAACTCGGTCTTGATGGGACTACGGGGTATAAAGTGTTTTGTGTATCTCGTCGACATCGTGATACACGGTGCGAGCTTGCAAGAGCACAGCAAGCGGCTACGAGAGGGTTTTGACAGGTTGCGGAAATACAACTTAAAGTTGCAGCCGGATAAGTGCGAGTTTTTTCGCAAAGAAGTCATATATTTAGGGCACGTGATCACCGAGAAGGGTATATCGCCGGATCCGTCGAAAATAGAAGCGGTCAAGGGATTTCCGGTTCCGAAAAAAACGAAAGATATACAGACGTTTATTGGTCTGGCAGAATACTATAGAAAATTCATCGACCAGTTCTCAAAAATAGCAAAGCCGTTGACACAACTGTTACAAAAAGAAGTAGCGTTCGAGTGGGGGCATGAGCAATAGCAAGCGTTCGAGAATTTGAAAGAAAAGTTAATTAGCGCTCCGTTGCTCGCATATCCAGACTTCGACAAGGAGTTTATCGTGACAACCGACGCGTCGGGTTACGCGGTCGGCGCGGTGCTATCGCAAGATGCGATAGGTCAGGATCGGCCGGTTGCATACGCGAACCGAGTACTGAATAAAGCTGAGCGGAACTACAGCACGACTGAAAAGAAGTTACTTGCAATTGTGTGGGCGGTAAAGCATTTATTTGTACGGAACGAAGTTCAAAACTATCACCGATCATAAGGCACTGGTGTGGCTTTTTAACGTAAAGGACCCCGGATCGCGGCTCGTGCGATGGCGTTTGAAATTAGAAGAATATTAGTACGAGATCATGCATAAGAAAAGGAAGGCGAATACCAACGCGGACGCGCTGTTGGATGTCGAGGAGGGTCGGGTGATTAAGAAGAAGTTCTTTGCTCGAACTTATTACAATGTCTTTTATTGCTCCTGTTCCTTACAACGTTCTTTACACGGCTACGTCTCACTGCGATAAACTCTCCGGCTTGCGGAGCCACACAGTAAGCTAGCAGTTCTAACACGGTCTCTCCTCTGCTTCATCCACGCGATCGATTTATAGTAATCGATCGCGCTGATTCAGCAGGCCCACCGGTCCTAGCAACGGCCGTGCTAGTTACCGGTACCGGTGTCGACACATGCTGCGCTTGCACTTCACACAACGCGGCGATGTGTCGCGCCCTGTGGCAACCAGCAGTTCTTCCTAGAACTGCTGCATTTCTGTTATCTAACTAGGTCATTGAGCAATGACAGTGATGTCTCATCACATTGCTCAATGGCCTCATCTTAACACAAAAATTGGCTCACAACATTTTTCTCCTTCCGGGAAAAAGGAAAATGTCCGTAACATTTTCCGTCGCAATCCTTAAACCTACTTGTGTACAATTTTTGCATGTTACTACACTATCTTTGTACTTTACATACTATACTACGCGGTGAACTCACAGCGCGATGGTCTCGGCGTTTTGCGCGCGAGCGTTTCGCCGCTTTTCACGCTGTTCCGCGTTACGCGATTTTACGGCGACGCGTGCCACTTCCGCTTTTTCTCTGTTTTTTACTACTTTATATATAACAAGTACAATAATTACTATTACTACCGTCACACCTGACGTAGTCGGATAGATAAGATGCGGATTTTCAAAAAACGAACTTTCGTTTATTTCGTCCGTTAACTCCGTTATTTTTGACTTTACTTTTTCAATTTGCGTTTTACTATGTGTTATGTTTTCTAACACTATCGGTTCTTCACCAACCGCTCGTTCTTTCGCTTTAAATACTGNAAGGTTGAATCGTGGCAAATATGTGTTAATTTGTTCGCCGTTCATCACCTTGTTGGTGCGAATTGTTACAGTTAACGTCACCAACTTACACTTTTCCGACAACTTAATCTCTCCGACTTTCTTTACAATTTCCGTAGCTTCTTTTCTGTTTTCGCACAATATTACCACCGACTCACTTTTCGGGGTTGAGTACAGCCATACACGCGCTTTTTTTAGCTTTATCCATATCGTGTAATTNGAAATCACAGTTTCTTCTTTACAATTGGAAAATTCCCCTGAATTACCAAATACGCCTGCACCTCGCATGGTGCGTCCGCGTGTACCTTGTACACCGATTCTATATTATCGCAGACATAACTACTTCCGACGTTTTTACACTTTTCTAACTGTTTCGCTGTTACAACGGAGTATGTTTGTTTATCTTCATTTATTGCAACTATTTCGAATTTTACTTGTGCAACCTTAAAAACATTATCGTGGTCATGCACCGGCAAGGGCACTACCTTCAACAAGTCGTACTCTACCGGAGCTACTAGTGGAAACTTGACGACGGTATACACATTTGCGTTCTTACAATACACGCTAACTGTGACGTCTTCTTTTATTGTCAACCAATTTTCCAGTGTTATGACGAATGGAAAATGTAATCCGTGGGCAGACCAATTATTCGCGTCCTGGAGGCCTTTTATTATTAACTCGACCGGTACCATTTCTAGCTGTGCAAACTTCGCTTGTACGTCCGTGACGTAACCCATGATACTTCCCACGTCGAAGTCGAGTTCCGTAATCACGCTGCCTAATTCCATTAAATACTCGCTAAGTTCGGCTTGCTGCGCGTAACTGTCTATCTGTTGCGTTATTTTAATCATCGCGTTTTTTAACTTGTTTTCATTTCTCTCTATGACCTCCTCCACGTTTTCTACGTGAGCAATAGTCGCGTTTATAACCTGCAGCTGATTTTTAACCACGTGCTGCAAAACAGCTTGTTTCTTGTTTACTAACTCTACTTGTTCCGAAACTCGCTTTTCGTTTTCGGCATCCATTGTACCGAACAAAATTTTTGCGACGGAACCTACTGCGTCAACCAGCCCCCTTCGACGACGTTTTTGTGTTCCCACTATCGTTTTAACGCGTTTTACTACCTTTTCTACTTTTTTCAACCTTTGTTGCAACTCTGCGGCAAACCCTTCGCACAGTTCTCTATTTTTGCGCGTTATTGTCGCGTTCTCGCACGCTTTAATTGTATACTCTAGTAGTTGTATAAGGCCGGTTCTAACTCAGGAGCTCCGAGGGGGGGTGCGGGGTATGACGTCAGAGGGGGAGGGGTGACGTCAC
>NW_018022553.1:9362-10568 GCF_002006095.1 Pseudomyrmex gracilis | reverse complement strand
TATACTGTGTAGACGGTGGTTTTGTTAAAGCGGTCGGTAACTCCGCGCACCTCCCGTATACTAACTCGAAAAGCGTAAACCCCGTTGCCGTGTGTGGTGTCGTGTTGTACGCGAACATTGCGTACGGCACCCACTCGTCCCAGTCTGTCTGGTCCCCGTTTACGTAGTGACGTATATATTCGGCTAACGTTCTATGCGACCGCTCTAATGCTCCGTTACTTTCCGGATGATAGGCTGTTGTTTGTATTTTACTTATTCGCAGTAGCTTGCAAACATTTTTAAATAGTTCGCTTACAAAATTCGTTCCTCGATCTGTTAAAATCGTTNCCGGAATCCCGTGCTCACACACAATTTTCGTCGCGAACTCCTTTGCTACCGTAACGGCTTTTTGATTCGGAACGGGTATCGCCTTACTAAACTTTGTTAGACCGTCTTGAAACGTCAGCAGATACTTATTTCCGCTACTTGTCACCGGTAACGGTCCGACAATATCAAGCGCGCATTTTTGGAAGGCTTTTTCGGCGTATCCGTAATTACTAGCGGTACTTTTATTTTCCGCGACAACTTATTCTTCTGGCAGGACTCGCATTTCGAAATATAATTCTCCACATCGCTTGTCAGCTTAGGCCAGTCGTGCTTCATTCTTATTCTTTTTATTGTACGTGCTATTCCTTGGTGTGCGCCCACCGGTAAATCATGATACTCGTATAGTATCTGTCTTTTTTACCTTTTCGGTTAGCTCTTGCCTCTCGCTCTTCTCTTCTTTTGTTTTCTCGCTCTCCTTCGCTTCGCACGTGCATGCTTCCGCGGGAGCTCTGCTCAGCGCGTCCGCGTTGGTATTCGCCTTCCTTTTTTTATGCATGATCTCGTAGTCATACTCTTCCAATTTTAACCGCCATCGCACGAGCCGCGATCCTGGGTCCTTTACGGTTAAAAGCCACACCAGTGCCTTATGATCAGTGATTATCTTGAACCTCGTTCCGTATAAGTAAGGCCTGAAATGCTTTACTGCCCACACAATCGCGAGTAACTCTTTTTCTGTCGTGCTATAGTTTCGCTCGGCTTTATTCAATACTCGGCTCGCGTATGCCACCGGCCGATCCTGACCTACCGCACCTTGCGATAGCACCGCGCCGACCGCGTAACCTGACGCGTCGGTTGTCACGATAAACTCCTTGTCGAAGTCCGGATATGCGAGCAACGGAG
>NW_018022553.1:0-9102 GCF_002006095.1 Pseudomyrmex gracilis | reverse complement strand
CTTCGACGGATCCGGCGATATACCCTTTTCAGTGATCACGTGCCCTAAATACGTGACCTCCTTGCGAAAAAATTCGCACTTATCCGGCTGCAACTTTAAGTTGTACTTTCGCAACTTGTCGAATACCTCTCGTAGCCGCTTGCTGTGTTTTTGCAAGCTTGCACCGTGTATCACGATGTCATCGAGATACACAAAACACTTGATACCTTGTAGTACCATCAGGAGTTCATCAACCTTTGAAACGTCGCCGGCGCATTTTTCAATCCAAAAGGCATTCTGTTGTACTCGTAGTGACCATGCGGCGTTGAAAACGCTGTCTTTCCTCTGTCTTCCTCGTCCATTGGTATCTGATGATACCCGGACACCAGATCTAACGTTGAGAAATACTTCGCATTCCCAAGTTGATCTAAAATTTCTGCAATATTTGGCAGTGGAAAAGTATCGCCTATTGTTGCTTCATTTAGTAGTCGGAAATCTACGACTATTCTTAATTTTCTCACGCCGGACGCGTCCATCTTTNTCGGAACCACTAACAAGGGTGCGTTCCACTGACTTTCACTATCGCGTATTATTCCGCTTTCCAACATTTCTTCGATCTGCTTTTCTACCTCTTGTTTATGCTTCTGCGGCAACCTATACGGCTTCACGCTTATCGGAGTGGTGTCAACTCTCACAGGTATCTTATGCTTCACCGCGCTTGTTTTAGATAACGGCTCCCCTGCAAGATGGAATATATCCTGATACTCCTCGCATATCTCGTGCAATGTTTCTTTTTCTTCTTTATTCAGATGCTTCACTCGCAGTGCTTCTTTTACTTTCTCGCGGTGTGTTGACCTCTCCGTTTTTACGCTTATGTTTGCTATTTCGTTACTTGTGCCACTCTCTTCTTCGAGTGCTTCTAATTTAACACGCGGAGTGCCTATTGTTACCGTTTTTTTCGTAGTATTTACTATACTCACGGGGCAAAAATTTCCTTTCGGGTGTACTAAACAGCTTCCTATAAAAACTCCTGGCTGCGTTTCTTCCCCTTGCACTATTCCGATCTGATTACTATCAGTAATGGCTTGCACAATTGTTTCGCTACGAGGTTGCAATTTTACATTTTTATACGGGCGCAATTGCAATGTATTTTTCCCAAGCGAGAGTTTTCCCGCTTTGTAATCCGGCTTGGCATTGTGCTTCTTCATAAAATCGTTCCCTAAAATGCCCTGATAACTAACCGGAAAATTGTCTCTCACAACATAAACTGGATGCTTAATATTTTTGTCTTTTAGCCGTATAGTTGCTGTGATTTTCCTTATTACGCTTGCTTGATGCCCTGTAACGCCTGTTAATTTCATGTTTGTCTTCTCGGCTGGCGTTTTCTCTTTTAAATATTTCTTTTTAATCAATGACACTGTGGCTCCAGTGTCATAAAGCAATTCTACTTCACCTTTCTTTGCTTCCTTCATCGGTACAGTGACTAAGTCCAAAACTGCTTGCACAGCATTTATTTCGGCTACCTGTAGCTCTGCTACTGACACGGATTTTTTCTTTTTTTTTCCGTTATCGTCTTCGTCACTTGATGACTCGCTACTGTCACTTCGGCTTTTCTTTTTCTTATCTTTTGCCGCACATATGGCTTTCACAGCTCTTTTTTTATTTCTCCTGCCTTTCAGTGACCAGCAATTTTCTTTGACATGCCCTGTTTTTTTGCAATAACTGCACGTTTTGTCTACAGCATTTACTTTGCTACTGCTTGGTTTAGGCAACGCCATTTTACTTGATCGGCACTCTCTAGTGTCCAATCTTTCCGCATTTGAAGCACGCATTTTTCTCAAAAGTTTTTCCCACCTTTTGCTTTGCTGCAAAGTTTCCACTGTGGCTGCTTTGTGGCACCACCACCTTTTTCTCAGAGCTTGCTGCGTTTATTGTCTCTTGCAATGTTTCATAGTTGCGTGACCTTATTATCAACCTGACGTCACTTCTTAAACCTATTTGGAACTGTTGCAACGCTTGCTTTTTAATAGTATTCATTATTGTACGCTTCTCTTCCATGGTGTGCCCTTCGCCTTCCACCATAGATTCGTACAATTCCATGGCCGTTTGATTTACTCTTTGGCCGTAAATCTGTGCGCTTTCACTTTTCTTTTGTCGCAACGTGTTAAACTCTATTTGTAATTGCGTAGTGCTTCGCTTCGCAGAATACGTAGCTTCCATTTCTGCTTTTAACTGTCAAAAATCGCGAATGTCCTTCGTCTTGAAATCAATCAATGCCTGCCCTCTCAGTTTAGTTCGCAATACTGCTTGCAAAAGAGCGGGTTCTTCCGCAGGGTTGACCATTCCTTCTGCGTACTCGCACGCATTTAAAAACTCTCGAACTTGCTCGGACAATTTCTTAGTAAACGTTGGTATTATTCCGACCACGTCTTTTAATTTTAGACTTCCATTAGAAATCACGGCGCGATTTCTTACGTCGTCAGCTGTTCTTCCGTACGTTACGTCTAACTGTTCGCTCGGACGTCTGTATACGTGTCGCGTCATCGACACACCCGTNCCGCGCCCGTGCGTCTCGCGGTGTTCCGTCTCCCGCCGGTCCATCGCGTCTATCCGCGAACTTATCGCTTCTAATGACCGCACTATTTGTTGTAGCATTGCGTCAGTGGGGTTGTAACCTTGCCCACTTGTTCCCGCGGCCCCGCGCCCCGCGGTGCCGCCCGCAGTCAACTCGCTTCGCATTCGGGAAATTTCGCGTTCCACTTCTTCGCGAGCCCGGTTTATATTTTGTTCGTCAACTTCCTGATCCATACTTTCGTTATTCATTTCGGCCCGTTGTCTTGTGTAAAACAACTCGCTCTCATACAAAATTAAAGAAGACCTCTGAGTACCACTGCCCGGGGTTCCACTGTTCTCAACTCTACCGCGATTTATTTCACCTTGTAAATGACCGGCTATACTACCGTCTAAATCGAACGAAAATTCTTTTTCTACAATTACATTTGGACTCAAATTCCTATCTTGCCTATTTATTTCCGCGTCTTGATAAAGCGCCGCCGGTGCGGTTCTCGGTTCCCGTACTGGTAATAGACTTCGTAGCGACCGCGCTACTCGCTCGGATTGTACGCCGCGTTGTTGCAAACGCCAGTTACCGAACATATGTTTTCGCTCGCTTTTACAAAATTTATTCGACTTACAGTAGTTGACCTAATTCCGCTTACGAGAGTCGTATCTGCGTGGTGTTGCTGACTTAGCTTTCCTTGCGTCGCCGCTGCCGCTGCCTCGCCGCCGCCGCTGGTCCGTTGCCTCGCCGCTTCTCTGCTACCGCTGCTTTGCCGCTACCGCTGCTTCGCTTGCGTTGACTGCTTTGCCACTTTTGCTGCTTTTTTGACTGTCCTTAGCCGGTTCCTCGGTGCCCTTCCTGGCCCTTCCGTCACAGCTGCTTGTCCGTTTGCCGCTTACTGCTTCCGAAACTTCCCAGCGGTAGATTTTGTTTTTCCGTTCTGCTGCTGCAGTCCGGCCGCTTTCTTATCTCCGCCTTGTGTCACTGCCCGTCGCTTGGCTTGCGTTAGGTCAGTGTTGCCGTGTAACTCGAGACTGTGAGTTCGCGGTGTCTTTCCTTCTCTTTCGAACTCGTAGTTCGCAAGACACTCTTCTAATGACTGCTTTTTTTTTGTTTTAGGAGCAGTTTTTTTTTTAAGCGGGGGTTCACATATATATAACTTTTTGTACTTTTATATATATATATAGTTTTTAAATATACCCCTCAACTCAGAAATTTACCGTTTTTTTTTCTTTCTCACTCAGTGTCCGTTTCCTTGATCCAACCGGAATCTCCTGCTGAGTCCCGTCCTTGACACACGGAATGAGAGATCCCACTGCTGCCACCAAAATTTGTTGGATGTCGAGGAGGGTCGGGTGATTAAGAAGAAGTTCTTTGCTCGAACTTATTACAATGTCCTTTATTGTTCCTGTTCCTTACAACGTTCTTTACACGGCTACGTCTTACTGCGGTAAACTCTCCGGCTTGCGGAGCCACACAGTGAGCTAGCAGTCCTAACACGGTCTCTTCTCTGCTTCATCCACGCGATCGATTTATAGTAATCGATTGCGCTGATTCAGCAGGCCCACCGGTCCTAGCAACGGCCGTTCTAGTTACTGGTGCCTGTGTCGACACATGCTGCGCTTGCACTTCACACAACGCGGCGATGTGTCGCGCCTTGTGGCAACCAGCAGTTCTTTCTAGAATTGCTGCCTTTCTGCTATCTAACTAGGTCATTGAGCAATGACAGTGATGTTTCATCACATTGCTCAATGGCCTCATCTTAACACAAAAATTGGCTCACAACAGCGCTGAGTAGAGCTCTCGCGGAGGCATGCACGTGCGAAGCAAAGGAGAGCGAGAAAACAAAAGAAGAGAAGAGCGATAGGCAAGAGCTAACTGAAGAGGAAAAGAGACAGATACTGTATGAGTATCATGATTCACCGGTGAACGCACACCAAGGAATAGCACGTGCAATAAAAAGAATAAGAATAAGGTACGACTGGCCTAAGCTGACAAGCGACGTGGAGAATTATGTTTCAAAATGCGAATCCTGCCAAAAGAATAAGTTGTCGCGGAAAATAAAAGTACCGCTAGTAATTACAGATACACCGAAAAAGCCTTTCAAAAAATGTGCGCTTGATATTGTCGGACCGTTACCGGTGACAAGTAGCGGAAATAAGTATCTGCTAACGTTTCAAGACGGTCTCACGAAGTTTAGTAAGGCGATACCCGTTCCGAATCAAGAAGCCGCTACGGTAGCAAAGAAGTTCGCGACAAAAATTGTGTGTAAGCACGGAATTCCGGAAACGATTTTAACAGATTTTAACAAACGACAGCTTATCATCCGGAAAGTAACGGAGCATTAGAGCGATCGCATAGAACGTTAGCCGAATATATACGTCACTACGTAAACGAGGACCAGACAGATTGGGACGAGTGGGTGCCGTACGCAATGTTCGCGTATAATACGACATTACACACGGCAACGGGGTTTACACCCTTCGAATTGGTGTATGGGAGGTGCGCGGAATTACCGACTGCCCTAACAAGACCACCGTCTACACAGTATAATTTGGAAAATTACGCACAAGAGTTAAAAGAGAGATTGCGGGCGACAAATCGAGTACCGCGGGAAAAGCTTAAAGAAGAAAAGGAAAAAGCGAAACGTTACTATGACAAAAAGACAAAGCAAGCAGCGTTTAGCGTGGGAGAAAAAGTCTTACTTTATGACGAGACACTGAGAAGAGGCAGATCTAAGAAATTAGAGTCAAAGTGGATAAGACCATATGTAATAGTCGCGAAAACGTCAGACATGACGTATGCAGTCAAAGCAGGACGGCGCACGCAGAATGTGCACGTGAATAGGCTGAAAGCCGTCATAGAAAATTAAAAAACAAAAAAAGAACTTACCGGGTTGCTTTACTCATTGTCTGACAGAACGATGAGGGGATGGACGACGGGCGGGTGGGCCCCAGGCAGACAACGTCGTCGTCCGAGTCGTCGACCGGGTTGACCTCCGGGTCGAGGGAGGCAGGCGGCGGAGGCCGCGAGCATAAGAAAATTACCTCCGGGAAGCCCGGTGGTAACGGCGGCGGGTTCTCGGGGGTGTGAGGCGTCGCTGAGCGCGAAGGGGTAGAACCTCCGGACGAGTCCTCGGAACTGGTGGATGAGGACTCCGCACTGTCGCGAAAGGACGACTTCTCCGCGCTGTTGTCGGTACAGGATGAGTAGACGAATCGCGACATAGTAAGCACTAAAACAAAGTTTTGTTGAAAAAAAAAGGGCACACTTATAGGTTCCGTAATCAAATACTTACATTAAGTTGTCACAATGCACAAAAAAAAACACAGTAGCACTCGTCACTTGCGCTGCTGTCAGCGAGGTACTGACGATCTTCGTCATAAGGAACCATGTCCTGAAGAACAAAAGATGATCACGGGACGTCTCAAATATAAGTTCTAGAATTAAAATAAGAAGTGATAAAAAGAGCTTATACGGCAAGAGTAACGAACTCGAAGTACGACCGACGCTCGCGGTTCCACCTGTAAAGCGACACCGTTCGCGAAGCGATAAAAATAAGTGTAATGAGTGTAGGTATATTATATAAAACGTCTTGCTTACAGAAAGATGTTGTTAATAAAAGTAACAATACTTACCTTTTGCGTCGCGTGGAGTGAAGCCGAGGACCAAGGGTACTACATACGAAAGTTTCAACACAATCCCGGCGTGTACTACAAAAAATACAGAACGATGCTCCACGCTAGCAAAAAGTGAAGACTAGTTGTAAGATTGGACGTTTCAACGGTATATACAAGAACGGAACGGACGAAACGTATGTTAAAATATACAACTAAGGCGTGCGAAAACGCGGCGATAACGCGCAGGAATAGAGAACTGTGCAAAGGGTTTGCCGCGGAGTTACGACAAAGATTGCAAAAAGTGGAAAAAGTAGTAAAACGCGTTAAAACTATAGTGGGAAACACAAAAACGTCGTCGAAAGGGGCTGGTTAACGCAGTAGGTTCCGTCGCGAAAATTCTGTTCGGTACAATGGATGCCGAAGACGAAAAGCGAGTTTCGGAACAAGTAGAGTTGTTAAACAAGAAACAAGCTGGTTTGCAGCACGTGGTAAAAAATCAGCTGCAGGTTATAAACGCGACTATTGCTCACGTAGAAAACATTGAGGAGGTCGTAGAGAGAAACGAAAACAAGTTAAAAAACGCGATGGTTAAAATAACACAAAAAGTAGACAGTTACGCGCAGCAAACCGAACTTAGCGAGTATTTAATGGAATTAGACAGCATGATTACAGAACTCGAGTTCGACGTGAAAAGTATCATGGGTTACGTCACGGACGTACAAGCAAAGTTTGCACACTTAGAAATGGTATTCGTTGAGTTAATAGTAAAAAGCCTTCAGGACGCGAATAATTGGTCTGCCAACGGATTACATTTTCCATTCGTCATAACTCTAGAAAATTGGTTGACAATAAAAGAATACGTCACAGTTAGCGTGTATTGTAAAAACGCGAATGTGTATACCGTCATCAAGTTTCCACTAGTAGCTCCGGTAGAATACGACTTGTTGAGAGTAGTGCCCTTGCCGGTGCACGACCACGAAAATGTTTTTAAGGTGGTACAAGTAAAATTCGAGATAGTTGCAGTAGATGAAAATAAACAAACATACTCCGTTGTAAATGTGAGTCAGTTAGAGCAATGTAAAAACGTTGAAGATAATTATGTCTGCGATAGAATCGGTGTACAAGGTACAGACGGCGTCATTAATTCGAAGAATAGGCGCGAGGATCGGAGGGCAAGCGGAGCGGTTGCTCGTAGCGCCAACGGGCGCCGTACTAACTAACTAGTAGCAATCGGGTGTCCACAACTGGACACCCGATTTTGGGACTAATGGATATTTGGATCAACTGGATTTTTTATGTGATCCTCGCGCCTATTCTTCGAATTAATGACGCCGTCTGTACATCAGTTTTAATCAATAGTTTCTGTTGTCGTGAATTATAATATGGTTCTATAAAAGATTTTTGTTTGTTCTCTCATCAAAATATATTTTGTGAAAATTTAAATTTGTTTGCGTGATGCTTTACTTATTGTGTATGCAGATATGTACATATATACATATACGCACGTTGTATACAAAGTATTTTTCGTCAACGAGCGATATGCATTGTGTAGAGATGTGAAATTATTACAAAAGTACTATGCTATATAAGGTGTTTGACAATTACTCTACATCTCTTAAACAGGTAAAAGGAGTAAATCTGAGTCGGAAAGGTCTGTATTATTGTGCGAGATTCGCAATAATTATCGAGATCTTAATGAACAAAGATCCGCGAATAAGCATGCATTGGATTGTCTGACGTAAGACAGTCCGCCGCGTCTAGCGCGTTCACTCGTAGCAACGGAGGGGAAGAGTTAATACAATAGCATATATTATAGTATATACATCATAAAAAATAACCGCGTCAAGCTGTCTTATGCACGTCAAACAGCTTGTTGCATGCTTATTCACAAAGATGTGTTAATGAATATCTCAGTAATTATTGCAAATCTTGCAAAATAATACACGACTTTTTGACTCACAATTAGTTGTACTCTTTTCTATCTTCCTCCAACAGATGAAGTAATTTTCGGACACCTTGTATAAATGTTCAGTATTATATAAGGTTTGTTCTTTGTAGCTGAACTTGCTATATTACCAAATGTTCGGCATATATTTGCACGTATAAAATAGATTCTTTAAAATTGTTAACTATGTAAATCCATTGGTTTTCGAATAAAGCATTCTTTTCAAAAATCTAAAAAAATGAATATCTTTTAATTGGAATAACCGATTCACTTACCTTTTACCTTAACAGAGATCGTATTATATAATAAGTACAGTAATAGACATCACATTGGTTTCTTTTTTTTTATTATTATAAAAATATAGTATAGAGAATATACAACTTCATGAATGACATACTTTGGTAAATTATATCATGATGATCGCATAATACATATGTGTAAATAGACATTACTACATAGCTATAGCATACGATCATTCGCCGTTTGCGCCACGATGTATGCACGAAACTCGTTCATTGATGATTTTATGTATTATTGTTTATTCTTTGTATATTTGGAGCAAAATAGTTACATTACTGAGTACCACAACAAGAAATGGATTTGTATTTATTTGGTTTTTCGTGTTTGACAAAAAGATGATGCATTAATTGCATCAGAAGTTACAAATAAAACCGAATTTTATAAATAGCAGAGTATAACAGAATAGCAATGTGTAGAAAATCTAATTTTTAACTTCTGTCAAAATATAATACCTCATGTTTTTTCAAAATACTGTTGTGATCGGGAAAATGAAGGACTTCGGTAAAGAATAAGATTCTTTTATAAAAACTGGCGTAGTCTATTACTACCAAGTTTACAAGTTACTGTACAATAACGCACGCTTATACTGGCACTTAGCTGTTGCTTTACTGCGGTAAACTCTCCGGATGGACTCGGAGCCACACAGTATTCAACAGCTACTCACGATCAGCCTGTCGTTGCTCACAATCGATCTTTTA
>NW_018022552.1:0-20690 GCF_002006095.1 Pseudomyrmex gracilis | reverse complement strand
AAAGAGCGAGTAATGTCCGCTTGTATTCCGCTGCTAAAAGTTATTACAGATACAATAATATTCGCCTCGATCATTACAGAGCCGCCATATTAATCACACGGCCGCATGTAATAATCACACAGCCGGCAGTAGTTCTTTTTCGTAAGGGGATCTGTGCCAAAGATTCGCATATTGTTCGTAAATTTCATTTATTTGTGGACAATCGTAGCTATTAAACGTTAAATAAGTAAATGTTTACTGAAATTATTTTTTCTAATAAATAATGAACAAAAAATAAATACTTTAAAAATATTAAAGAAATGTTTAAAAAACTTTTTTTACAATATATTATTTTAAATAAATAATTAATTTAAAAAAATTGTTTTAAATGTTCAATAAATATTCTTTTCGAGTTGAGAAAATGAATAAGTAATGAAAAAAAAAAACATTAAAAACATTAAAAACAGTGTTTGCTGATTGAATAGTGGTAAATTGGACATTTTATATACAGGTAATTTTTTTAAATTTTTCCAGCTGATTATTTTGAAAAGTATGACAGACAAAAAAAATTAAAATACGTGTTCCATGATTTCGAGAAGAAAAAGAACGGCATTATCAGTTTTACTCGAAGGGCATTTTCAAGATAATGAAGATCAACTTGCTTTTTTTAAGTGGAAATTTATATTTTTTTAAATTAAGGGATCTTATTCTGCGTTAAAAAAACAAGCAACTTTTTTAGGAAACATTGTTTTATCTGAGCACTATTTTTGGAGATACTTAAGAAAATAGCAAAGTATAGTTACTGCATACAATTTTGATATATTCATAAAAAAATATAATTTTCAATAACATAATAATAGTTATATTAAAATAAAATTTTTTATATTTACAAAAAAAGCAAACCGATATTCTGTGGTCAAAGACGCTTCTGTGTTGTTTATGTTAAATATGACATTTGATAAGAACAGAAATAATTTGTGGCGTTTACTGTTGATTTTTAGTAGGTTTAAGTTAGTAGATTTAAATTAGTAGGTTTAAGTTAGTAGGTTGAAGTAAGATGAAAAGTGAAAGTCTCAATTCATTGTAGAAAAATTAAAATTGTTTTACAATGGTGTACAATTTAGAGCAAAGAGCTGAAATTATGTATATCTATGGTCTAAAAATAAATGAAAAGATAGACTTTATTATTGGCTTGGATAATAAACGAAGAACACTTTGAACATTTATTGTGATTTTTTACGATTATTTAATTGTTGCTTAATCATTCATCTATTTAATTATTCATCTATCCTAAATAAGTTCTTGATACGTTTTTAAATATCTGCAAATATAATGCTCGAATAAAAAATTTTTTCTACAAACATTGCTTATTTTTTTGCGAAGAATAAGATTCTGTAGAATAAGATAATAAAAAAATATAAGTGTTGTGTCTTTGTAAAGGATTGCAGTGAGAACTCACACAGTGCTCCATCCAATAATAAAATGCAGTCTTTATTTCACATGCTTCCGTTTCTTATTAAAAATAACTTGTATAACAGTGNCCCGCTCGCTTGTGTCGCGTAACCCCCGGGAACCGAAGTTCTCACACACCTCTCTGTATTCCGCACACCAAGATATATCTATCGTACCACGCCACGCGGCGCGACACGCAACTCGCGACCGGAAAACGACCCGGTCGCCCCCTGGCCGATGACCGTGCGCACAAACGATCGCGGCCCACGCGCCAATACAAAATACAACATGTATACAACAATAAGTTTCCATTTAAAAAACAAAAGTGATTTGTAAATGACCTTGGAAACGTTTTTTGTAAATAAAAAACTAGTATCGTCGTTCTTTTCTCTTCGAAATCATGGAACACGTAGGTTAGCTTTTTTTGTATCTTTCACTTTTCAAGATAATCAGCTGGAAAGTTTTCAAAAAATCATTTTGTATATGATATGTAAACTAAACATCATTATCAAAATGATTTTTTGAGTTTAATTCAATTTTACTTATTATGTATATTAATTTACACAATTTACATTAAAGAAATTTATTTTAAACATACATCTAGAGTTTAATTTGTAATGATTTTTTTGCTAATTGGACACTATGAGAGTTAATATTTGTTGTAAAAAATATATGTTGCATAGTTGTGTCATATTATACTATGTACGTTCAGTATAGCCGTTGATAATGTTTTTTGTACAAGTGAGTAGCGTATTAGTATTTCAAGGCAATATGGAAAGCAAAGATATGAAGATCGTTTATACAAGCGGTTAGTAGAGAACTGACTTTCGGAAAGTGAGTTTCAAAGGCAAGAACGCAAACCACAAAAGAAGATTAAAATATATTGTAAATTTTTGTGCTTTATGTTATGTTGTCATTTGTTATTCAGAGTTCTGAGATTTGTTGAAGATTTATATGAATTTTCATAGTGCGACACCATGAATAAGAACTCGAACGATATGAAGCAGAATCCAAAGGAGACTGCAAATATTTTCAGTCAGATCTTTCTTTGGTGTGTTACAACTTGTAATTTATTATTTATTTTAGGATTAGTTAGAAAAAAAGTTCTTGATACTTTTAAAATGTAAAAAAAGTTGAAAAAAAATTTTATTAATTTAATATATAAAAAGTGTATAGAACTAATGTACACAACTTGTGCTTAGTCATGTTCTTATCGCTTTATATTTATGTATAGAGTACGTAATAATACGCATACGTTTTAATTTCATTACTTTACCAGTATTTCTGTGTTACTACTTTTCATTTCAAACCAAAAACATTGTGTGTGTTTTATATAGGTGGACATTCGATTTGTTTCTAAAAGGCATAAAGACTGATTTGAAAGAATCTGATATTTACAGACCGCTAAAAGAAGACTTGTCGGAAAAAGTAACAGATCATCTTGAAAAGTGAGTGTTTTTTATTTCTTGTGAAAAGATATACAAAGATTTAGAACATTAACAAATATAATTAATATAATTAATAATATATACTTAATATATTAATTTATATAATGTATATTAGTATTAATATATTATAAATATATAATATAAATAATGATATTATGTATATATATTAAGATACACACACACACACGCGCGCGCGCGTGTGTATAATATTAATATATTATAACACGAGGAATAAAACTTCATGACAGCAAATTGCAAATATAATATATTTATGAGTATTTTGATCAAACATACACACTTAATATTAAATTATTTCTTTTCTTATCAGTGATACTACAATATTGTTTTTCTTATTAGCGAAGAAATTATTGTTAACACTTGATTAAATATTCCATGATTTTTTATACTATAATCATTAAATTTTTCATATTAATAAACAACTTGACACGTTAGTTTTTAAATCTATATAATTAAAGATAATATAATTAAAGAAGAAATTTAGAAATTAAACTAGAATATTTAAGAAATGCACGTTCAATATATGTCTTGTTCAGAAGAAAACTTTTTTCAGATTTTAAATACGTTTAACACATTCTGACTTGCTGTTTCTTTATTCAGACATTGGAATCGCGAGCTGGAAAAGATGAAAAAGTTGGAATACACTGTGAGCAAAGACGGACAGAAAGTGCCAATGAAGAAAAATGTCCGACCACGATTATACAAGGCACTCTTTGCTACTTTTTGGTTACCGTACTTTATTGTTGGAATTTACATGTTTATTCAGGTGTGTTGTAATTATAAAAAATATACATATGAATATATTAATAACAAAATAATACCATTAATATAATAAACTTTAACGTATCTTTACTTCGTCAGGCTTGTATATTACGCGTGTTGGTACCAGTTCTGCAGGGCTGGATCATCGATTATTTTAACGTAAATCCAAACTCGACAGGAGGAAAAATAACAAGGAACGAGGTGCTGTTCTACATTGTCTACATGATTATTTGCACTATTGGCGTCGTTGTGGTGCTGCATCAAACAACCTTGATATCGATGCAGATCGGGATGAGAGTACGTGTCGCCTGCAGCTCTCTTCTGTATCGAAAGGTGCATTTTGCAAATATATACAATTTGATTTCTACAAATAGTGTACGAACTTAGAAATTTCCTGAAATCGTTAAATTTGCATTTCTAAGTAAGTCGTAGAAACTAATTTTAACATTGAGTAAGAATTTATTTGACTATTTATAATGTTTAATGCTCACTTTCAAATCCGAAAAAGTCAAATGTTGAGTGAGTCTTTATTTTTAAAAGGAAAAAGTTTGCAATCGCTTGTTATACTTGGTTGTGTACGCAATTGTCGCTTGTACTCATTTACATTACTCATTTACATTTATTCAAAGAAGTTCGGAATTTTTGCTGATTGTAAGAAAGTGCGATATTATCTCTTCTTCATTAAATGTGTATTCTTTTTTTTCATTAAACGTATTCTTCGACTAATACTGCAAGAAAAAATATAAAATTCGCTTCTCAGAAAGAATTCTTAATTTGTATGTTATTTGTGAAAAAAAGAGAATATATTATAAAACAATATAAAACAATATAACTATAAAATAGTTTTGTGATAAATGTTTTACAATTGTTTATTTAAAATTGTATTGCAGTTATTAAAGCTGAACAAAACATCGTTGAGCCAAACTGGTGCTGGACAGATTGTGAATATTCTTAGTAATGACGTAAATCGCTTTGATCTGCTATCAGGGTTTCTGAATTACGTGTGGATTATGCCAATCCAGGTAATTATGAAATAATACATGTATATCTATTATTATTTTGACAATTACATATTAATTGGTCTTAGTTTTCTAAAATCTTTTGATGATTTATAACGATGAAAAACATTTGTGCCGTATTGGATATAAAAATTGCCTTATTAGTTATTTACTGTATATTATTGCAAGCACTTCTACTGACTGATATTACTACTACGAAAATTTACTCTTATTTATGATAACAAAATTTAGTTTGACACATGTGTGTTAAATTATCCGAGAAATGAATTATAGCATTTTCAAGTATTGGATTGTCGAAAAAGTTTTAAAGTGATTCAAATCCCTCACGGAATTTTTTTTGATATCACTTTAAAACTTATGTCTTATACTATTGTTTTTTATAATATCAAGAGAATCGGTTTAAAAAATCTGAAGTTATTTAGGTGTTACCACAAATAAGAAAATAGAATACGGAGCATTTTTGCAACATATTTTACTTTTTTGTTTCAAAAAAAGGCAAGAACGCTTACGCAAGTTTATGAAAAAATTAGTGATGTATATGATCAAGATACTCTATAGATGTTCACTGGCAAATACTTTCGTCGCTTTAGACCCGAACATATTAACATCCAAAAGATGCTCCACGCTCTAGTCGCCTATAGAAGTTGAAAGATTGTTTTACCTCAAAAATTGAAAAGGACAGACACAATTCTTTTTGGCAGATTGTTTTAGACTTGAATATTTATCATTCGACAATGATAGACCGCTTATAGAAACTGAAAAATGAAAAAGAAACTCGATATCAAGAAGCACGGTAGTGCTTCGCGCCTAGTTCACGCGCAACGAAGTGGCGCTCGAACTGCGCGAGCACACCGTGCCTCTATTACGCAAAATTCAGGTAATTTGAGAGAGAAAAGATTTTCACAAAGCAATTTTTCAGTAACGACCGAACCGATCAAGTTTGTTTTAGTCTTAATCGATTCAGAACAAAACATTAAAAAACAACGTATTCTTGTGTATTTTGTTCGTGCCTTCTGATCGGAGATGCGACGATAAAGTTTTCAGAAATTCACGTTTCAGAAACGTTACTTTGGTCGTTGTTTGACCAAAACGTGTGCATCTCGTATGCCTGCCAACAGATAGCATACATAAACGAGCGTGTTGAAAGAAAAAAAAAGAAAGAAAGGAAATGTGAGTTAGAGAAAGAAAGAGAGAAGAGGCAGGGTAGTGGTTCGCGTTATTCGCGCCGGCAACATCTCCGATAGTACCGATCGCTCCGACAATGTTCTTCGCGGCGTAGTGGTTTCGGCAACATCTCTAAAATAATTTTTTTGATAAACTGGTAAAATAATTTAATAAAAGAAATAATTTCATTATAGTATATTTCACATTAAAACAAAAATTACTGAGTAGCTATTATACATCAGATTACAGCACAATGAAATAATTCCTTTATAGTTGAGGTGCAGCCGCGCCAAGTTTTTTTGCATTAAATATTTTTTATATTTTGAACAAAATTTGTTTTTGTTACACCTTTGTGTTCTAGTAATAAATATAATCTTACCAAAGTTATGTACTTAGGATTAGGTAATAATCATAGGAAAAAAGTTAAGACGTGTTCTTATATTGTTTTTCTATTCTATATTATTTTCTATTGTATATTGTTTTTCAATAATAACGTACAAAAGTTTACTTGGTGTTACTTTTTGTATCACTTCTTTTGTAAAACGGGTTTTAGAGAAAGAATGTTTTGTAGTATATAATATTTTATAAACCAGGTTTTATAGAGAAAGAATTTTTTGTATAAGATAAAACCTAACTTAAAGTTTTTTTGTATAATTAAAAAATAATAATAAAAAATAGTTTGAGTTAAGATTCTTAATTTAAATACATATGGATTCCACACGAATTAACTTAGAAAAATGTTTTTTATTACGAGGTACTTCCACTTGACAAAACTGTTGATTCTTCAACAATGATGTCCGTTGTTTACGATTAATGCGATTGAAACAGACAATTGAAGAAAAAAGAGCAGAATTGATTAACAAAAAAGGAAATTGTCTTTTACAATATCGCCAGGCCACGCATCTTTGGCAACTCGGCAAAAATTAACAGACCTTGACTAGGAAGTTTTAATGCATTCATCGTATAATCTGGACATAGTGTCTTCCGATTACATTTGTTTCGATTTTGTACAAAATGTTTTTAAACGATGTTAATTTGCGTTCACGAAAGGACTGCAAAAATTACCTGAAGATATTCTTTAATCAATTACCTGAAGGAATTCTTTAATCAAAAGCCGAAGAAATTCTACGCTGACAGAATAATGGCACTACCCACAAGATGGTAAAAGAAAATCCATCATATTTATTTATTACGTTTTGTCTTATCACAAACATTTAAAATAAAACTCTTGATTAAAACTTAAAAAAAGATTGATCATTCAAAATTTTTTTGACAATTTAATAGAACAGAACTGAGGAATAGATTTCTTCGTTCAAATAAATATTTGTAATGATGATACGAATATTACATTTTGAAAATTCGGTGTACATACTGTAATTGTCCAATAAAGCTTTGTGTTTGTCTATTTAATATGAAAATATTAAAAACGATACGCAAGTCGCATTATTTATACGTCTTATTGTTTCTCACTTGAACTAGATCACTTGCACGACCCGCCTAAAAAAAAAAAAAAGACGAGTCGCTGCAACAGCAGCGAAGCTACCATGCATAAAATATATATTAATTACATTTTTAATTATTTATTATATTTATAGAATAAAATAGTTTCAAAAGATTATCTATGTTTTTTTTTAATTTTCAGGTTATAGTCGTGGGATACATAATGTGGATGAAGATCGGCGTTTCCACCCTCGTTGGCATCGGATCGCTGTTGATCATCACTCTGCCAATTCAAGGATCTTTCAGCTTGCTAAGTCGCAGCATCAGAGCCGTAATCGCGCCGTTGACTGATCGAAGAGTACAGCTTATGAGCGAGCTCATAGCTGGAATACAAGTACTTGAAAACAATATATAAAGAATAATAAGATAATTTAAGTAAAAAAGTTATAACAATCATCCGCTGTTCAAAATGGCTTAAGTAGCATCCTTTTCTTATCAGGTAATAAAGATGTACGCCTGGGAGATACCGTTCAGCAAAATAGTGTCGGTGACTAGAATGTTAGAGATACAGAAGATCAAATTCTCGTCTTACATACGCGCCGCGTACCTGGCAATCATTGTATTTACTGAAAGACTCATTCTCTTCTTTACTTTGGTAATGTTTGTTCTAACGGGAAACGAACTATCCGCCGACGTGACATACGTTCTGGCGACTTTTTTCAACGTCCTTCAACTCACCACCGCATTGTTGTTTCCGCAAGCATTGATTCTGCTGGGTGAGACGATGGTGACTATGAATCGACTGGAGGTGCGCGTTAATAAGTTATATTTTCAAATTCACTATAAATATTTCCACATTATTCTCACCAGCATTTACTTACTTTAATTACAATGTATTTGTTCAATAACTAATAAACAGGATCTTCTGCTAATGGACGAAGTGAACATGAAACAAACGCGCTCACCGCCGACAACTCCGAAGTCAAATGAAACGACGGACAAGTATTCATCTAAAACCAGGAGTTCCGATTGTCTTCAATCTCAGGAATCGCCACACCCGGTTTGTGTGGAACTTCAGCGCGTTTCCGCCAACTGGATCAACGGCCAATTGCCGCCGACGTTGTGCAACATCTCCATGACTATTAAACCAGGTGAACTGTGCGCCCTGGTAGGAGCTGTAGGTTCCGGCAAATCGTCGATGCTCTATTTGTTGCTGAAAGAGCTTGATCTTGGCGCGGGTTGCGGAATGCTTATTCAAAACTCACTAAGCAATCTTCAGAGCAATCTAAGCAACGATTACATCACGAACAATCAAAATTTGTGCATTTCCTATGCAAGCCAGGAACCCTGGCTTTTTGATGGTACCGTGAGGGATAATATATTGTTCGGTCAACCTTACGACAGAGCCAGATATACTCAGGTGATTATCAAAGCGCATCTGCGTTTATCAAACTGTAGAGGCTCGAATCCTTTCATGTTTAGTGGACATTTTCAACTAGAGTTTATAAATCTTGCTAATTTTACATATAGGTGACGAACGTATGCGCGTTAACAAAAGATTTTCGGCAATTTCCGCAAGGTGATATGACGATAGTTGGAGACAGGGGTGTGTCCTTGTCTGGAGGTCAAAGAGCGCGGATTAATCTCGCGAGGGCGGTTTATAGGAAAGCAGATCTCTATCTTCTAGACGATCCGTTAAGTGCGGTGGACACTCACGTTGCTAGACACCTTTACAAGAGATGCATCGTTGAGTATCTGAAGAATAAAACGAGGATCCTCGTCACTCATCAGCTACAGTTTCTCAAACGCGTCGACTACATCGTCGTGCTGGAACGAGTGAGTGCCATACACATACAAGTGCTTTTGTTTTAGTAATTAACATTATTATTTAATAATTAAATTAAATTTTATTTTAATCTTTCGACTTGTTTGTATTTTCAAGGGTTTCGTGAAGATGCAAGGTAGCTATCACACGCTGGTAAAATCGAACAAGGACTTTATCATGATGATGAATACCTTGGAATCGAGTCATGAGGCGCAAAAGAAGGAAGAAGAAGCTAAGAGAATCTCGGAATTATCCTTAAAAAGACCTTCAATGGTGAAACGGCGATCTTCGATATTGTCAATCGCAAGCTCTATTGCGGTAAGCTAATTAGAAAACTTTGGAACTGTTTTATTATATCTTAGTCACTGAAAACATATAAAAAAAAAAATTAATAATTTCAAAATACTGTCTCATCAGTATTCGGAGATCGACGATTCAGATTATATAGAAAACGATCCGGACGGCGAGGCGATGATGCACGGCACATTATCCAGCAAAGTGTACAAAGAGTATTTGCATCACGGCGGCAATTATTTCACGCTATTCATGCTGCTGCTTGTCTTTATCATCAGCCAAATCGCCACTACAGGAACTGATTACTGGACTTCATACTGGACCAACTTGGAGAGCGTTCGGCGAAGCGAAGGTACCGCCGGTACTGTTCAAATCAATCAAGCCTACAAAAACATGTACAACGATAGCTTTTTGGGGTCGATTTTCACCTTGAATCCGGACGGTCTGCTAAAAACTATGGACGCCATTTACGTCTACACGTTCTGCATCGTTGCCTGCACTGCCACCACGTTATTTCGCAGTTTTCTGTTCATGAAGATCTGCATGAACTCTAGCTGCAATCTCCACAACACTATGTTTTTCAAACTGCTGCAGGCACGAATGTCTTTCTTCCACACAAATCCTTCTGGTGAGAGCAATAAAACTGTTCGACGATGTTTATATTCAAATTTTTCGTTTCAAAAATTCTGCTTATGCGTTTTCATCGTCTTGCAGGAAGAATCTTAAACAGATTTTCAAAAGACATTGGAACGATGGACGAAGTACTGCCCAAAGTGATGTTAGAAGCGATCCAAATGACTTTTGTAATAATAAGTATATTGATCATGGAGGTGATCATTAATCAATGGATGATGATACCGATAGCGATATTGGTTGTATTGTTCGTTTTGGTGACGAAATTTTACATCAGGACCGCGCAGAACGTCAAACGTCTCGAAGGCGTAAGTAAGTATTGAAAAGCATAAGCTTCCCAAATAGCACATGGACGTCCTCTGAAAATCCAAAGGACATCTTATACAGACAAAACAGATATCCTGTGGATATTCTATTTTAATTCCAGGATCTCTGGATGTCCTGAGGAAGAGCAAATGAGCGCCCCTTTTAGTCCCTGAATTATCCTTAGGCTATTATGTAAGATGTTCCAAGGATTCTTACAGGATACCCTTACCAAAAAGAACTACTGGCAATAATATATTGCGGCAGTGGTACGAAAACATTACTGGCATTCTGTGTAATTGCCAGTAATATTCTCAGTGATTCCTGTAATACCTAATAATATTCTTATGTAATTGTCAGTAATATTTATATTACTGACTTTATTTATATGTAATCGGCAGTAGTTCTTTTTCGTAAGGGTATGTATAGGACATCCCAAGAACTTTTACAAAATATAAAAAACCATATCTTTTATATTAATATTTTTTGAAAAAAAAGTTTGGTAATTGTTTAGAACTCTTACAGAAAAATAATAGAACAATTTTATTACTAAAATACTAGTATATTGGCAATAGTAATATAACTCAGCATTTCTGTAAGAAATATTTTTTAAGAGTAGAAAATCAGCCGTAATATAATTCGAAATAGTGAAAATAAACCTTCCGACTATGACCAAGATTGAGGTGGCTTAAAAAAATTCAAAATAAAGCCAAACGGAGATCAGTGGAACGTTTCGATCTTTATTCTTTAGATCATCATCAGCCTCACTGGACGGAACAAAAGATACAAAGAAATTACAAAAAAATATAAAAATATAAAATTATACAAATGAAATAAGATTATNATAAATATAAAGTTAGACAAGATTAATTACAGTGATATACACTTTAAACGCACGCTATTGAAAAAGAGATAAACAATGTTAAAGTAAATCGCAAACATATACACCTTCAAAATCAACGTACTTTGAGAAACCGTTAGCACACATGAGCATGCGAGAGAAAACATAACTTCCTTTTTGCATAGCATTTTGTATAAATATTTACCTAAACCTCGGAGTTTCATACAGAATAGCTTTGATTTGTTCAGAAGTTTGTCGGGCAAGCGTATTGAAAAATCGTACATTTTACTGTCTCTTGATGTCGTCTCACTGTTCACTAATATTCCATTAGATTTAGCGTTTGAGAGTGTGAGAAGAAGGTGGGATTATATTAAGGACCATATTAGGCTGAGGTCCGTTTCATGCTTATAAGCATATATTTATCTATAGTATACGTGACATATACTACAGATAAATGCGCGATTAAGCACGAAACGGACTGCAGCTTTAGTATGCCACTCGATTCTTTTATTAAAGGTTTAGAGTTGGTTTTATCGTCAACATATTTCACTTTTAATGGTACTATTTACCATCAAACATACGGTACTCTTATGGGGTCTCCTCTCTCGCCGATCATAGTAGATATCGTTCTACAGGATCTCGAGGAGGATTGCCTCAAAATTTTGAATTTAGATTTACCTTTTTATCATCGGTATGTTGACGATATTCTTATGGCGGCTCCGAGAGAGAGTGTTGATGTTATTCTCAGAATTTTCAATTCGTATCATTCTCGCCTGAATTTTACGATTGAATTGGAGGATGACAGATCAATTAATTTCCTTGACTCCTGGATCTCGGTTGTTGATGATACACTCATGTTAAATTGGTATCAAAAACCTACTTTTTCTGGACGTTGACTCAACTACTTCTCACAACACCCTCAACAACAAAAAATAGGAGTTATTTTAAATATTACTGACAGAGCAATTCTACTCTCTCATCCGAATTTTCACAGGGATAATCTGATTAAGGCTATGCAGATCTTGCTGTCTAACGATTATCCCTTGAATTTGATTTTTAAAACGGTTAATAGACGTTTACATCAACTATTTAGCAACAAGTTGAATTTATTGAGCAGCAAGATGGTTTCAAGCAAAACAGATGGAGGAGAGACTTATTTTACTGTGCCTTTTCTACCGGGTGTCACGGATAGCATTTCTAGATCTCTTAAGACACTAAATTTCAGACTCTCGTATAGAAATTTAAATACATTAAGCAGTTTCATAAAAGTACATAAAGACAAGCTCGCCTCGACTTCAAACAGTAATGTAGTATACAGAATTGACTGCTCTTCTTGTAACGCTTCGTATGTAGGCCAAACGAGCAGGCAATTACGCACAAGATTGACCGAACATCAACGTAATTTTTGTCAGGAGTATGAGCGACAGTCAGTGGTCAGCAGGCATCGTAGCGATCTAGGCCACGAATTCGCATGGAGTGAGGTTCACATTCTTGACAACGAACAATTTTACAACAAAAGACTCATCTCAGAAATGTTACATATAAAGATGCAAAAAAACGGCTTAAATATGATGAAAGATACCGAACTTCTTGATCCTGCGTATACGCTTTTACTTATGAAACTTTGCAAATAAGCCCTTACTTGCGATCTCTCCTCTCTCTGTAGTTCATTATAAACATCTTATTTTCTTAACTTTGTATTTTACTTATTTGTATTTTGCCTGTCGCGTAATGCGTTCGCGCTGTATCTGTTGTGTTTATTTGCCTGCGGAAGATTATCATGACTTTGGATTTTAATTTACCAATTATGTAAGTTTCCATTTTATGACTTAACTATCTATGACTCATATTATATATATATATATATATTTTTTTTAATTTTTTAATTTCTTGACGTAATTTTTGATATTTGACTACCTTTGTATCAACTCTTTTATATTCTTGACGTTCAAATTTACATTGACTATTCTATTGTCATGACCTTTTTTTTGTTATCTACTAAAAAATTTTTTAAGAGTAACTATTCACAATTTTACATTATCAATCTCTTGTTCTTATATTTTCTTTAAAGAATCCGAGACACGGAGACAATTTGACATCTGCAAATTCGGTTTCCTACAAGTTATGTTTTCTCTCGCATGCTCACGTGTGCTAACGGTTTCTCAAAGTATGTTGACTTTGAAGGTGTGTATGTTTGCGATTTACTTTAACATTGTTTATCTCTTTTTCAATAGCGTGCGTTTAAAGTGTATATCACTGTAATTAATCTTGTCTAACTTTATATTTATNATAATCTTATTTCATTTGTATAATTTTATATTTTTATATTTTTTTGTAATTTCTTTGTATCTTTTGTTCCGTCCAGTGAGGCTGATGATGATCTAAAGAATAAAGATCGAAACGTTCCACGTTGATCTCCGTTTGACTTTATTTTGAATTTTTTTAAGCCACCTCAATCTTGGTCATAGCCGGAAGGTTTATTTTCACTATTTCAAAATATTTTTTACTCTTATTTCTTCTTGGAGGCTTGATACTGTTCGCCTTTCAGCTATATCTCTTTGATTAGAAGAGATCGACCCGGAAAAACTTCTAAAGTGTTGAATAGATTTGAACTCGTGATCTCCTTGTTCGTAGTCCCTGCACTCAGACTGCGAAGCTATTAAACCTAATTATTAAATTATTAAACTTAATAAATGAATAAATAAGTTTTAAAGAGCCGTTCGCAGGCTGTTGTGCGGAAAATATGTCTTATATGTGTGTACACATATATAGGTAATTCTCAAAAAACGTAATCTCCGTGGACTGTAATCTCCATGGTATATTGACATAAAAAACATAGATAAGTTTTTTATATTGCATAGTCACGTATTCATATTACGAATGGTGACTTAAAATGGTATGAAAAAACATAATTCACCGCTATCCGTTAGTTAATAATAATTATTTTTTATCAAAACTGAAAGTTGAAATTTACGCGTTCACAGAGAATCACCCATATAAGTAAATTCACGTGTTTCGCGTGTTTTTCGAATTGAAATTCAATTCTTAAATTCATATAGGATGATAGTTTTGCATCTCATATATGATAGACCCCGAATACCCCCCCTAATTGATTTAAAATATTGCGAAAAAAACTCCTCAGCCAGGAATCGAACCTGGAATCTCCGGCTTTCCGGGCCGTCGCCTTCCCTGTTAGGCCACCGAGGCACACTTGGAGTTTGTTTCGCAATACTTCGTACATCTATTAAGATGTTGTCTGATACTGTATTAAACGCTTATTTCGACAGCGTAGATTTTTTAACAATCAATATTAAATTGAGGATCTTCCTCGGACTCATGAAGTTTATTAAACTTAATAAATGAATAAATAAGTCTTAAAGAGCCGTTCGCAGGTTGTTGTGCGGAAAATATGTGGCCTAACAGGGAAGACGACGGCCCGGAAAGCTAGAGATTCCAGGTTCGACTCCTGGCTGAGGAGTTTTTTTCACAATATTTTAAATCAATTAGGGGGGGTATTCGGGGTCTATTATATATGAGATGCAAAACTAGCATCCTATATGAATTTAAGAATTGAATTTCAATTCGAAAAACACGTGAAAAACGTGAATTTACTTATATATGTGTACACACATATAAGACATATTTTCCGCACAACAGCCTGCGAACGGCTCTTTAAGATTTATTTATTCATTTATTAAGTTTAATAAACTTCATGAGTCCGAGGAAGATCCTCAATTTAATATTGATTGTTATTAAATTATTCTTTATTTCAGAGAAACATAAGTAAATTCTACCTCTACATTCGAAATTTCGACGATATTTAAAGAAGTAAATGAAAAAATATAATACTCTCTCTGGAATGTGAACGACGTCTTTTACAGAAAAATATTACTGGCTATCCTCGGCACAAATATCATCAGTAATTTTGTGCCAGTAATGTACTAGTATGGTATAATTCTTATACAGAAAAGCAATAAAATTATTAAGAAGAATAAAATTATTGTTTAAAAATGATATAAAATCTGTCAAATATATAATAAAGTTTAACAGATCTCGATCGTTCATGTTCAAAACAACATGTTCAAAAAACGTTCAGAGAACGAATAGAATGTCCTTTGAAAAATCAACATCTAATATAGATAATAGACAAAGTAGATATTCTCTAGAAATCCAGTGGTTATCCAGAGGACATTTATATTTTTCATACTACATAAAAATTCTAAATTACATTAAATTCTCTGTATAATTAAAAGTAATTACGTATGCATAGTAAATTTTCATAAAATACATTTATAATTATATCTTAAAATGTCCTGTAAATGTCCTGAGTGGTCTTGGATATTGTCAGGATAATCCTAAAGACGTCTTGTGCTATATGGGTTTTGTTACAATAAAAAAAATCCATCATTTCTTTGATTAAGTTTCAAAATTTCTCTAAAAAATAAGTCTTATACATGTCAATAGGTATCGTACGAATAAAAATGTTCACTTTGCCACAAAGCTCGGAAACCACGTTCCATATTTTTTAGATTCTGAATATTTTATGTTTATTTCACACGGCTTCTACAGTTTTGATCTCATTTTGTTTTCAGCTAAAAGCCCTTTGTTCTCCCATGTGAATTCTACGCTGAACGGCTTGCCGACGATTAGAAGCAGTGGCGTCGATATAGAAAAGATGATGCAAAGACAGTTCGACATGCTGCAGGATTATCACAGCGGTGCATGGTATCTCGTTTTGGCATGCGGAACTGTCTTCGGTCTTATACTTGACCTGATCATGTGCTTGTTTACAGCTCTACTTTGTTTCTCCTTCGTATTAATGAACGATAACGGTGTGTATATTTGTTTTTTTAATTTTTTTTAATTTTTTTTTTATTTATTTTAGATTTATTGTCAACATTATTCTCAGATAATTGCTAATCCCTCTTTTCACATTTTTGCCCATAATTTTTGTTATTGATATTTTCACACATAGGCAGTGTGCTCAGTAGCGACGTGGGTCTAGCAATTTCTCAGTCACTAATTTTGACTGGCAGTCTGCAATATGGCGTAAAACAAATCGCCGAGACAATGTCGATGATGACTTCCGTTGAAAGGATTCTTCAGTATACAAATCTCCCCGCGGAAAAACCGATTGTTTCGAGCAATCCTCCGCCGCCTACGTGGCCGACCCAAGGACAATTAACTTTAAAAAACGTCTGCATGACGTATGGCAAGAACGATCTACCTGCCCTGAAAGTAAGTATTTAACCAATTGCACTCGACAGAGATATATCAGTACTGTTTTATTGTTAATCTTATTAATTAACAGAATCTGAACGTGGATATAGAACCTGGATGGAAGATCGGTGTGGTAGGTCGAACCGGCGCCGGTAAGTCCTCGCTGATCTCGGCGATCTTTCGCTTGTTCAACGAGGGCCTGGATGGCGAGATCAAGATCGACGGCCTGGACACAAGCACGGTGGGTCTGCGTGAGCTACGCTCCAAGATCTCTATCATACCGCAAGAGCCGGTGCTCTTCTCTGAGAGTTTGCGCTACAATCTGGATCCGTTCAATCAGTACGACGACGTGCTGTTGTGGAAGGTGCTTCGACAAGTCGAGCTCAGCGATGTCGCTCTGGATCAAAGTGTTCTTTACGGCGGCCATAACTTCAGTGTCGGTCAGCGGCAGCTCATTTGTCTGGCCAGAGCGATTTTGAGAAATAACCGCTTGCTCATTCTCGACGAGGCCACGGCCAATATCGATTCGCAGTAAGTTCAAGAAATAAAAATGCAAGGTCATTTTGAATCGAAAAAACAATTTTTCAAACAATTTTTCTGTTTCTCTAGCACTGACGCTTTAATACAGAACACGATAAGAAACATTTTTAAGGAGTGTACTGTCATCACAATAGCGCATCGTTTAAACACTATTATAGACAGCGATCGGATTATCGTGATGGAGAACGGTCATATTGTGGTACGGTTGCTTTGCAGCAATGTATTTATTTGCTTATATCGACGAAATAAAGAAAAAAATATAATCAGACTTTAATGTTCACATCAATAGGAGTTTGGCTGTCCGTACGAGCTGTTACATAACAAGCCGGAAGGTTACTTCGCAAAAATGGTGGAGCAGACAGGCAGTCAGATGGCGCAAAATCTGCTGGAACAAGCAAAGAAGACTTGCCAGAAAAACAATCTACATCGGAATCTGGACGTTTTGTCGCAACATTCCAATGGAAGCGACGTTATAATCGCAGAACAATCTAACTTATAATTGCTCACATCAACAATAAAGTAACAATAATAGATATGTGTAATATATAATACTTTAATTATAATTAAGAATATGTTTGTATTAACATCCCACACAGAAGAAAAACTCCATTAGACGTCTATTAGACGTCGACAGCTCCATGCGACATCTAATAGATGTCTAATGGATGTCTGGATGGATGGATGGTCTGTGTGGGATGTCACTCTGTATGTATACATAAAGTAAGAGTTAACAAATTTTGTTTTTCTAATATTTTTTAGGGATATAAAATGTAACAATTTCTAATGTAAAATTTCTCTAATCTTTAATTATAAAAACTAATAAATGTAAAAACTTAGAAAAATTTGTGTAAATACCATGACTCTCTCTCTCTCTCTCTCTCTTTTGTTTTATCATTTGCTTAATGGTAGTTCCTGATCTGAAAAGATTTATTCAGCCTTTGATCTGGTCTTACCTTTATTTGTTCTTTTATAAAGTTTTTTTCTTTTATTCGTTATTCTGTTACCACTTCTATTTTTCTTTTTTGATTGTACTCAATTTAGTATTGTTCTTTTGATTTTTGTTGATTTTTGTGTTTTTGTACTCTATTTTTTATTTTATTTTATTTTGCGCTTATTTATAAGAAGATCTCATTCCGGACCATAACGTTTCTCTCTGTCTCTCTCTCTCTCTTTCTCTCTCCAAATTTAAAATCTCAAATTTAAACACACAAAATAATAAAAAATATATAAAATCACTCGTATAAAATATAAAAACATAGCTATTTTGAGAGAGAGTTTTGAAATGAGAAGATAACTACCTAGTCAATTGAGATATGCTAAATCATAAGTCAACATCTTCACAAGATCTAAAATCTTTACATTATTAGATCATTGCAAAAAGTAAATATTTCATGACGTTGCTCATAAGATTTCTTTAAAGTAAACCTCGACACAGTTTTTTTACTGTGTTTGTTGGCACAAAACTATGTCTCGATCTGTTTTAAATTTGGCGGCTATTGCCGTCACTTCATCATGCAGCGCATAGATAGTCAAATACTTCTTGCTCTGTATTTTAAACAGTTTTTCACAATAAGAGATATCTAATTGTTATATGTTCAATCAGTTGTACACAATAAAGAAACAAGAAACTGTACAATGTATTTTCTAATCAATTGCAGCTCGTAATGATTAGATGATTTTGCTCTGGTTAGTGCATGATTTTCCTCGACCTCACATAAGTAGTTACGATGAATATTGGCAGCACTAGTTTCAAATATGACGTTTGTCGAGAAAGTTGTTGCAAGCGTTGCGCATAGCAATGACAGGTTTGTATTTTTTAATTACCCATTGTGTTAATTTTCCAAGTTTATTGCTCGATAATACAATTTTTTATTGCATGAGTAGTAAACACAATGCACCACATAGCAGTGGAGCATCGAACCGCGCGTGTAACCGCTGCCGTGTGCTCCTAACAAACCAACGCTAACACGTTTTTTTTTCTGCTGTACGTGGTGCTATAAGCAGTTGTCTTCAACTAGACACTGTGGGGGCCGATGATGAGCCGCAATACCCTGATAGCTAAATGATAGCAGTATGCCAGCAGTATGAACGCAGCTTTACTCTGCACTTTGCAGCAGATTTCACTCAGCTGTGTCATCATAGTGAGTGAATTATGTACCTAATAGGCACATTTGTGAAAATATTGCACAAAAATGGCATCATGAATGACGATTTTGCAATGATTGCACTAAGATGATTTGCCATAACGCAACAGTTTTGTCAAAATAAAATTTTGTAAATAATATTTGTCAAAAATTGCGAAAAAATCATTATGCATTTCCACAGTATATACTTCCAAGACAAATTGAGAAAATATTGCACAAATATGACATCATGAGTGACGACGATTTCTTGCATTTCTTCATATGCAATCATATTTCTACATATTTTAAATATCACATAGTTGAATTTCTTTTCTCAATTATTGGACAATTTCTTTGTAAAATTAATAGTATATTTTGCAAATATACTGCTAAGATGATTCGCTATATCGTTATTCTTTTGCCGAAATAGTATTTGGAAAGTAATTCTGCAAACAACTACAAATATTTTAGAAAAGATCAATGTTTTTACACCTATTTCCTAAAATATGTCTGTATAATTGCAAATTACAATTGTAGTGCAAGATTTCGTCACATAATTTTGTAAATGGTTTTCTATTAGGGAATCTGCTGCAAAGTGCTGATTAAACCTGCGTGCATACTGCTATCATTTGGCTATCGGGGGTTTTATACCGGGTACATAGATAAAAAACTAGATGTGTATAACACATCCCAATAGGCAAATTGTGAAAATATTGCACAAAAATGGCATCATAAATAACGACGATTTTGCAATGATTGCAAGATAATTTGCTATAACGCAACAGTTTTGTCGAAATAAAATTTTGTAAATAATATTTGTCAAAAATTGCGAAAGAGTCATTATACTATTTCCTTAAATACATACACGAATTAAGTTGATTTCTTCATATGCAATCATATTTCTACATATTTTAAATATCACATAGTTGAATTTCTTTTCTCAATTATTGGACAATTTCTTTGTAAAATTAATAGTATATTTTGCAAATATACTGCTAAGATGATTCGCCATATCGTTATTCTTTTGCCGAAATAGTATTTGGAAAGTAATTCTGCAAACAACTACAAATATTTGAGAAAAGATCAATGTTTTTACACCTATTTCCTAAAATATGTCTGTATAATTGCAAATTACAATTGTAGTGCAAGATTTCGTCATATAGTTTTGTAAATGGTTTCCTTTCAGGGTACACACAGAAAAATATTCTATTATTTAAAAAAATAATTGATCGAGATTGATCGTCTGTAGCCAATAGAACGGTCCACCATTTCAAAATAAACTTACGTCAGTTTTACATGTACGATTAAGCTATGAATACTAGCCTAAAAACTACTAAAATACGTATATTAAGGAGATACATTCCGTATTGTAAGGAATTTTTCAGCCTATCATTTCAGTATAGCGACCTCCGGGGTCAATTATCGAACCTCTTGCGAGTATCGACTAATGCGATCTCCAAATATCGCAGTAGGTCGATCGATATCGATACGACGGCGCTGTATAGCAGCCACGGGCGACACGATCATAGACTTATGGCAAATTCGATTGGCGTGCACTTGCTCCGTTTCAGTGGCTAGTAACTTTTTGTTACTAAACGTACTCGGAGCGTGCATACTGAACTGAGTGCG
>NW_018022551.1:17387-20739 GCF_002006095.1 Pseudomyrmex gracilis | reverse complement strand
TTATTAAATGTTACCTTTTCTCGTTGGTGTGAATCATATAAAGATTTATGTAAAACTTGTAAAGGGAATATGATAGGTAAAAGAGAATTAATAGTGACAAAAAAATACTTTTCCATTTATTTTCTATTTTTACCAGATGATGATAAAGCAATACCAGCAAACAAATTTAATTTACGGGCTGTACCAACGACTAAAGTGTCAGTAGGTGGACAATTGTGTAAAGTAATGAATGTTATATTTAATAACAAACTGTGTATTGAAAACAATCATTATACAAGTATGTATAGAAAAGAAAGAACTAGCTGGTTTAGAATTGATGATATGCGCATTAGAAAACACCACTGACCTAAAAGTGCTAAAAATGTTTATATACTTTTCTTGGAGAAAAAGAAATAAATTTTTTACTAATGTTAAGAAATAAAAAAAAAGATATAATGAAAAGAAGATAAATTTCAAGATCATACATATCACTATCACTACAACGTACATACTACAAAATGTGTGATATCTCAAAAAACTTACCTTTTTTACTTTTTCAAAAAAAGATAAAAAAAGGCGCCAAGTACACGCGCAACACGTATTGTATATACTACTTTCTAGTTTATATACTACAAAAAATTCTTTCTTTACAAAACCTGTTTTACAAAAAAAGTGATATCAAAAGGTAGCACCAAGTAAACTTTTATTTGTTAAATTAATAAATTAATTATTATATAAAAAAAATAAATAGATAGAAAATAGACCTTCCTGCCTTTGGACTGCAGATGGTGGCAGTATAAATAAACTTAGTGTGGAATGAAGTGATTTATTGTGGAACGTTTCGACCGTCGATTACGGTCATCCTCAGCCACGCTGAATAAAATAACAAAGTTAAAGAAAATTACAGAATCAAGATTACAAAATATTATACAGTAGATCAAGTCGCATACACACTTTTATAAATAAGTTAATATACGTCACTGAACGTCGAAAACAAGAGAGACATCAAGACAGCAAAACAAATTGTTGATAGTCAATTTGTCCTTGCATCGTATCTTTAATAAAATAATACATCAAGAACATTAGACAAATAGAGAATGAAAGATAATTAAAAGAAATCAAATTGAGTTCAACAAACATTTTAGTCAAAACAGTCAAAAGTATTAGTCAAAAAATAACTAAAATACAATAAAATGGAATAATAATCGAATAAATTTAAGGTCAAAAGGTAAAATAAATAACAATCAGTAAAAACTTCGTAGTAATTAAGCAAGTGAGTCAATGATAATAAAATTGAAATACTCACTATCAAATTGATAAATTAAATAATTGTCGTTGAAATCTCTCGTCCATCCGACACACAGTAACGACACAAATATCTTGGCACAAACATCTCGTGTAAAGAACAAAATACAAATGCGAGAAAAACAAGATAGAAAGGCCGAGATAATAATAGATAAGCATGAGAAGGAAGAGAGAGCGCAGACGCAAAATCAACTGCTTACTTTCGAAATTAAAGAAGAATAAATCGGGTCGAGCAATTCAGTATCTTTCATTAAATTTATGCTATGTTTTTGCAACTTTATGTGCAGCATCTCAGATATATGTCTCTTATGGTAATACTGTTCTTTGTCAAGTATCTGAGCTTTACTCCAATCGAAATCTTGTCCAAGATTAGTCCGATGCCTGCTGACCACCGATTGTCGTTTGTAGTTCTGGCAGAAGTTACGTTGATGCTCAGTAAGTCTAGTACGTAGCTGTCTACTCGTTTGGCCAACATAAAATGCATCGCAGGAAGAGCAGTTGATTTTGTAGATGATGTTACTGTTTAATTTACGGTCGAGTAAATCTTTATGAACCTTGATATATTTACTTAAAGTATTGAAATTTCTGTGAGAAACACGGAAATTCATTGTATTCAGAGTTCTAGAAATAATATCAGTAACACTAGGCAAAAATGGCACAGTGAAAAAACTCTCTCCACCACTCAAGAGAGTCACACTCGATGTAGGCTTGTCACTTGACAAGTTTAATTTGTTTTTAAATAGGAAATGAAGTCTCTTTTGGACTACCTTAAAAAACAGATCTAGGGGATAATTATTGGCAAAGATTAAATGCATAGCTTTAATTAAATTATTTTTATGGAAGTCAGGATGAGAAAGCAATATGGCTCTGTCAATAATACTGTACATAACTCCAAGTTTTTGATTAAAAGGGTGTTGAGAATTAAAATTGAGATAACGGCCCGAGAAAGTAGGTGTATGATACCAGTTAAGTAATAAAATGTCGTCTACAATCGAAATGTCAAGAAAATTGATTTTTCTATCTTTCTCTAACTCAATAGTGAACCTGAGTCTAGGATGGTAGGAATTGAATTTTTGAAAAATAAGATCAACTTTATCTCTGGGAGCTGCCATAAGAACATTGTTTACATAACAATAATAAAATGGAAGCTCCAAATTCAAACTATTGAGGCAACTCTCCTCAAGGTCTTGTAGAACAAGATCTGCTATGATTGGAGAAAGAGGAGAACCCATGGGGGTTCCAAAAGTCTGTTGGTAAATGGTATCATTAAACGTAAAATAGGTCGAAGAAAGCACGACCTCAAGGCTTTTGATAAAAGATTCCAAAGGAATGCTGGTGTGTTCAATAATAAAATTTCATCTTTTTCTCACCGCTTTAAAAGCCAAATCAAGTGGTATGTTAGTAACTAACAAGACTACATCGAGCGAGAACAATACATCAGATCCACCAATACGTGCTGTGTTTCTTGAACTGAAGATCAAACTGTGTTTGAAAAACTGCGTACTGACTAATAACGCGTGGATCTAGAATCCATGGCTTTTATAGATGCTGGTTGATTTCTTCTTTTCCATTGTTTTTTCTCAAAATTTTGACTTCTCGTTTGTTGATCTTCAGGGCAAAGACCTTTTCTCCTTTTGTTCGATTCTTCGAATCGGTAGGGTCGTCGTTTTGTTTAGATCTTGCTTATCAGTACGTGCTTTATCTTGTTTATGTCTGCGTGGCGCAGCTCTAGCCTCTTGATTTTACGACTTCCTTTCTAAAGCCGCGAGATCCGCGATGACATGTCCAAATTTTCGAGCGCGTAGCTCGCGTACAGAGAGTCTTTGTTTATCATATTCCCTTCTGAGAGGCGATAACCCTTACTTAACAAAACCGGCTAGATTTGTTTATAATATGTTGTCTGGCTAGATTTGTTTATAATATGTCATCCGGTTCGAGCCTGTCTATCTTATCTCGGCTGGCTCTTGTTTCTCTTTCCAGGAATTCGTTACTAAGATTATTCCTTAGAACTACTGCTAGAATTAATAATTATATTACGTTGCAAAATAAAAAATAAAAGGTCGTGAAG
>NW_018022551.1:14476-16447 GCF_002006095.1 Pseudomyrmex gracilis | reverse complement strand
TAGTCCGGGAACTTTCCGGACAAACTGTGTATACCGTCCAAAAGAAATAAATTTGGTAATAAAGTCTTTTGTATTATGTGATTGAGTGACAGGATATAAGGCTATCCTATACAAAATGAGCTGCATAAAACTATATGGACTAATAAACGTATAGCATAAAGTTACCATATATTGATTTACATAACATAGCATAAGCATGAGCATAACATGTGCATAAAAGAAGTGGAAAAATTTTGGTACGTCCTGTGACTCCACGGTTCCCTTCTTTACGCAACGCAGTATGATGAACACTCGGCAGAAACAAATTTTATCGTAAATAAAACACTGGCGATATGACGCGGACCAAACAGAAATTTTCCAGATAGAGAACAGGAGATCAATCCGACAGAATACGTTGGATACGACGCTAAAAATCGAGTGGACACAAAGCGGGACCGCGTGCCTCAGCAAAATAGAATAAAACAAATCTGAGAAACTAAAAATTCAAGAAAAACTCTGCGGCCAAACAAAAACTGGATATATGTAATAACAATCCACTTGTGCCAGGAACGGGTAGGCGAAATTAATAAATCTCCTTATCTTCGGAAGAAAAATTTTTATAATAAAAGACGGACGGGAACACTCGCGAGACACTAACAAACAATTTCTACCGGATAAAAATTATCTCCATAGTTTAAACACCAGCTGCAAAACGCAAGAGATACCGTCACACAAATGGTGTCAACTTTTAATGGATTTTTAACAAATTAGAAATCATCACTGTTTTTAGTGGAAGCGCTGGAGCCAATCAAGCGCTCCGATTGGAAGACTGCGTATCTACCGAAAATCGTATATAACCGCGAACAGAATTAGAAAAAAACCCCTCGAGTTCCACCGCGACTTAAAACCGAGCTCCATCGAGACCAAGTGCCATTTTGTGAGTATCGTGCACGCGAGTGATAATTCACAAAAGTGCCGAACACTTGGCCAGCTCACCACCGAGAACCGAACAGGCCCAGCCGAATCAGAGGCGCCGGAGCAACGACTGACCATCATCGATTTTTTGTTAGAAATTTGACAAGTAGTAAGTGCTAGAATAAGTTATTCTCAAACCCTCGCGAATAGTTAAAATGATGAGAAAAAGAGAGATCTTGCGGTTGAATTTCAATTGCAATAAGGAAAATAATAACAACTAAATCAACCGCGAGTTCACTCGAATACAAGAACCTTGTCATTAATCGATTATTTTTAAGTAAGAGGTCATAAACAAACACCTCGCGCTGCAGCAAAGGCTCGGCGAAATCGGCGGAACCGCGCTTTAAGACGGGCAGCCGCTCTTGCATTACACCGAGCGGAGCCAAACAGGCCTTCACAAGCCGGACTCTCTCTGACTTCTGCGTTAAACACATTTAGTAAAGATGCAGCGACCCAGACCGAGAATACGCGTTACACACACACACTCACACAAACCAAATATACTCAAACATCGAGCGCGCACACTACACCGAAATCCACACACAGCCAGAATTCGCGAACACACCGACTACTGACTCGAACCACAAAGACGACGCCGATTTGTGGTACAAACTTCCCTCATACTCCCCCGTACCCTTCGAGGACGACCTCCAATCCCCCTTAATAATCCCCCTTGTTCGAAATTCGACTTCTTCCCCTCTCCCCGATTCCGACTCGAAAATCGAGATAAAGTTTGAATACCTGATTCTTTCCCCTCTCCTTCCCAGTCTTCCAACAGAACCGAGACAGAGCTAATAGAACTCTCAGACGCGCCTACACCTCCCCCTCCTCCCTCTTCTTCCAATTTTGTACCCCATGTTTTCCGCTACCCACGATCCAATTTACCTATACCTATACCCTCCGTTAGATTCCCGTTAGATTTTAACGGGTGATACTCTATTGACCACAGTACGATTCGACACCGCTCGATTCGACACAGATTTATTCGACACCAAATTATTCGACACCGTACGATTC
>NW_018022551.1:6960-13863 GCF_002006095.1 Pseudomyrmex gracilis | reverse complement strand
CGGTGTCGAATCGTACTGTGGTCAAACGGAACACGCCCGATTTTAACACCATTACACCTGAAGAACTTCAAAGAATAATATCTGCATTTCCTTTCGCCGAGATAATTCCGGTAATTTTGCCGAACTCCCGCTTCCATTACCATGTACCCGGTGCTCTTTTTTATCTGTATTATCCGCTCTCTCGTTAAAATAGAACAAATCCTCTAAACTTACCTGGAAAGGTTCGGCCACAAATCTGTCACTCTCACCCACACTCTCACGCACATTCTCATGCACACTTACATTCACACTCACGCTCACACATGTTACGGTAAATATCACCGAAATTTCTGAACTCCGCGACACAAATTCATCACTCAAGCTACATGCAAATCCGATGTCAAACTTGAAGAAAGGCTTAAGAATAAACAAGTGTATCTGATGTAACAATTCACTCTCTTTTTGTTTTATTTTATTAAGGACCTTTGATATCTCGTTTCCAACCTTAACGATTGCACGGTCCCGTCCTTAGTCCGTGGAGCAAACGCTCCAGACTTAAAAAAAGAACCACCGAGCGAGAATTTACGGGACGGAGTAATATCGACACGTGCCGTTGACTCGTCCGTGAGTCTAAACAACTCGCTCAACTCGCACTCAGTTAGATTTCCGTATCTTCTGTGTCGAGCATCTAAAGAAATTATGTTCAGCTGTGTTCCGTATCACCATAGCCCGACCTTATCTATGGGCCAGGATGTAACAATTCATAGGAACAAAATTTCCACGTATATGGTTTACGCACAATCAATCAAATTTCAGACGACACCAGACTAGTAGTTCTATTGTTTGAAATTCTGTGGATTGCTTAAAGATAATATAGATACAAAAAAGTACAAAATAAATTAATAAACGTGCAATCACATGGATCATAATAATTACTATAAAAGAAGAGAAAGTGAAAATAATAAAAAAAATGACAGTGTTACGTCCCAATCTTTGGTTAGACCTGACAATCGGGCTTCTGCGGAGGAACGCAACTGACACACGACACCCTTATGTGGTTATATTCTATCCCGACACACTGACCTAATGAGATAAGTCAAGTAAACGGGTCAAGTAAGATTGTCCGGTGATGTAGACAAATCAACGGAGTTGCCGATATTACTTGGCTAACGTCTTCTCGCTCGTCGGTCGCTTTTTAGGTCTTAGATGCGAGTTTAATTTACCTGGGACGTGACCTGGCAATCGCGTAATAAGATTACAAGAATGAATGTGCAGTAGGGAAGTCCAAGGTTTAATTACTTGTAAACGTTTTTATTTTTTACAAGCATATAAAGCATTTTATTTCAGAGAAATAACATTTAGATTTTTATCAAAAATATTCTTACGCTACTATAAATAATGTGTGTGTGCGCGTGCGCGTGCGTCTGTGTGTGTGGGAGGGAGGGCGAACTCAGTCATTTAAGGAAAGTTTGATAATTTCTTTAATGGTTGCAGAAAGAGAGGGAGAGAATTTATAACGCGTAATATTATCTCACTTAGAGCACTCAATACTTGCTGTTGTCTGTAGAATGTCGGGATACTGAATCAGTATGACTCGGCCAAGAATCAGTCGGTCGAACTCAGGTGGGATGAGTTGGTTGTCTCTTCCGATAGAACTCGGCGCTGGTTACATTGTTCACTCGCGTTACGCGCAGACACCGATGTTAAATTGAGAACCGCTCGCGTCGGTAGATCAACGAATGAGAGAATCAAAGTCTCACGACAAATTTGGAACTGGAAAGAGCGCGTATCTTTTTTGTATAACCGAACTGACTTTACTGGATCTATTGAATCTGACGAACGAGTTGAACTTGCGATGTGAACTTTTTAATTGAATAATCTTCGCGTTCCAATGTTCCAGCGTCTTATATACGATGAGCTCGGGGCGTTAATTTTTTTCATTTTTGCCACTTGTCATTAGATTTTTATTTTCCTACTCTTCATCGATTAAAATTTCGATCTCTCATTTGCTAATTCAATCATCGGTGGTAACTCTTCTTGATTTATCTAATGTTTGTTTAAATTTAATTATTTGCACGTGCAATATCCTGTTTTGGTGTCCGTAGCTTTTCTGTTTAAAGATTAGCAGACTGTCTAAATTATCTAAGTTTATATTCGCGGCTCGTTCACGGATCGGACATCCGAAGTGATGATTAATTGGTTGGTATCCCTTTGAAAGTGTCGATGAGAATGGTGTCAAGTTTCTCAGCTAGGTTCGCGATACGGATTTATTTATCTTGAATACAATAGGTCCTCTATTCTTTGTCTAGGAATTGTCGTCTAAAGTAAGTTCTAAGAAGCAAATCTTAAGGTTAATTTATGTCTCGTTGCGAACAAAACGGGATTGTGGAGTCCAGGATGTAACAACAGAATATTGATGTGTTCTGTTTCTCTCTTCTTGAGAGAAGAAGAAGAGGATTTATTTATTATTAACTCTAGAACACGCACGCAAAAAAAGTTCTATAAACCTGCACAGGCGTCATCGTGACTCCACGAAAGTTAAAACAGCTGTAACTTGCTCAAAACTGAACGGATTTAAACGTACCATATCTAGAAGTTTTTGTTAGAGTCTCTATAGTGTAAGAATATTTATATTAAAATGTGTTTTAAACAATTAAAAAATTATTAAAAACAAATATATACAGACAATTTTTTGAGAAAATCAGATAAAACAAATTTTTTTCATGATTAAAAACAAAAATAAACCTATGAGTGTGTTTTTATTTTTGTTTTTAATTTATTCATAGATTTATAGTTGTGTTTAATCATGAAAAAATTTGTTTTGTCTGATTTTCTCAAAAAGTTGTCTTTATATTTTTGTTCCTAATAATTTTTCAATTGTTTAAAACACATTTTAATATAGATATTCTTAAACTATAGAGACTCTAATGAAAAATTCTAAATATGATATGTTTAAATTCATTCAGTTTTGAGCAAGTCACAGCTGTTTGAACTTTCGTGGGGTTACAATGACTTCTGTGCGGGTTTATGGAACTTTTTTGCGTATTTTAAGGTTAATAATGAATAAATTTTGAATTACAATTAAACTACGATTTTATTGAGAAAAGACACTAGATTTTAAAGAAAAAAGACATTGTAACGTGTTCTCTTAAAAAGTATAATTATTTTGCACAGCAAAAATCACCGATTTGTGAACAAAGTTTTTTTGCTATATGCCTTCCTCTTTTTAATATAAAATTATATATAAGGCACCATATAAACCTAAAAATGCATTTTTAGCAAATTTATTTGACAATAAGTATCTTACCTTCATTGATTTTAATAACTCGCGTGTTTTTCTTTCATAAATTTTGTTTTTGGTCTAGATTTATACAAATATTACTATAATTGTACATAAAATGATCATTATTTTAACAATAATGTTAATAGAGAAAATTTAAGTAAAATCTTAGTCGTTATCTAAATGCATTACTAAACACAAAATTGTATTTATTTTATATATTCATAAACATTTTACGTAAACCCACACAGAGATCAATATGATTCCACGTAAAACTTGAAACAACTCCCCTTCGGCTGTTTGAGAGCAACTGAGGCTGGCAAGTGTATAGAACTTTAGGTATAGCCTCCAAATATTCCCTCCCTCTGGTTCAAGACCATAGATAGCGCTATGAGAGAAAGAGCAGAAGAAAGAAAAGCAGTCTGGAATCATTTTGATCCTTGTGCGTGTTATAGAGAGTTAATAGAACTAGTTAAAGATTATCCTCCTATCTTTATGATAAATAAGTAAAAGACGTTAAAAATATTGATACAAAACAAACTCATGGAAAAAAATAGGAGAAATCTTAAACGCAACAAATATTCAACGTGTTGTTTTATATCAATATTGTTAACAATTATATAATTTACCCCACATATTTTTTAATATTTATATAATAGCAAAATCTGTCAAAAACATACAATTGTCTTGTTAAAAAAAAAACAAATTACTTATAATTTTTATCTGTATGATGACAATTTGTTTGTTTTCGACAAGACATGTATTTCTTGTTTACTAAAATAATGATTTGTTATTGAATAATGTATTGAGTAAGGGCCAGTGCGAGGCAGAATACTTGATGTCATTGTAAACTTGATGTATTTAAATAAAGTAAATTTTATTAAGAGCCATACGTTTCAACTCGTGGATTGGATCTTCTTCAGAGTGGCAGACTATTTCTACATATAAAAATGTTAACACAATGTTTGTACACAGTGCGATTGTCGACAGTGAAAACTAATTATGCAAATGACTTATCACAAATTGACTTTAGCTGTGTATCAATGATCAGAAAGGCTACCAAAAATAATGAATTCACACATGATGTCAATTATGTAGAAAATAAAATCGTTATGCTAAGATGAAAAGACGTATGTAGCTACTGAAGACACTGATACAACAACTTCACAGTATAGGTAATATATGTTCGAATCCTCCCCATAAACAAAAGGCAACGTGTTTGTTAGCGCAAAATGATAAGAGACAACAATATCACAAACATACCAATTTTATATGATCTATTTGATTCTATATGATTCCAAAAATGCAAAGTATGGTTTCAATTTGTCGGTGTCTGATATGACATTAATAGCATGATTTTGTAATTTAATATATAACATTTTTGAAATCAGTCGCTTGTTATAATTATTTTCATGATCTAAAATGCGCACATTTGTCCAATCAAAATCATGGCTTGTTTCCAGTTGGTGTTCGGTTATTACTGAAGCATTATCGAAAGCTTTATTAATCTGGTTTCTATGTTCATTGATTCTTAGTTTTTACTTTTCTTTTAGTCCGATCCACATAAGATACATTAAATTCTTTGCATTTAGTACAACATTTTTATTGTGATCATGGTTTAAGGCATCTTTAAGAACTTTGATAAAAGTATTCAGTTTGTTAATGCTTCTAAAAGACAATGAGATCTCCGCATTTCTCATACATTATAAAGAATCACAAAAAAACTCGCTCTTTATTTTGGATAGTCGTAATGTATATGTTAATGAATTAGATTTTGTATCTAAATTGTTGTTGATCAGGAATATTTGTTATTGTAATTTTGTTTTTTCTTTAGCTTCAGATTGTCAAATAAGATGTGCAGGATTACGCGAACGATAGACTTGTAAAAAAACTTACAAGAAATAGGAATAAGAAGTGGAATTGGAAGTACAATGAGACCAATCATTTCTCCTCCATACGACCAGATAAATTTTTTGTTCAAATTTGTCAAAAGTAGACAGAAAAAAAGTTTCTTTCATTAAGTTCTTAGAATAGAAAGAAGTTCGGTAATTATATTATACCAAAGTGGTCCTCCTCGCCAATTTCAATGACCTTGAAATATGTTGTTACGAACGTCATTCTGATCAATTTTCCCTATACATGTAAAAATCGCCAATAAAAATTCTAAAAAAAAGTCTTTATTTTATTTACAAAGTTTCACTCAGAGTATAATTTCTTAAATATACTGAAATATTGAGGTTTCAAAGTATAATTTCTTACAAAGTATAAGTATTTGCGTTCACAATACTACGGACTACCTGACGTGACTTTCGAGAGATTTGAACTTTGATCAAGAGGCACGGTAGTGCCTTGCGCCAAGTTTACGCGCACGCAGTGCGCCTGAACTGTGCGAGGTACACCGTATCTCTATATACGCAAAAATGAAGAATTTTAGGAGTCGGGGGAAATTCAATCAGCAATATCTTAATACTGACTGAACCGATCGGCTTTATTCTACTCTCAATCGATTCAGGTAAAAAAGCAGAAAAACAAAGTATTAATGTGTTTTACTCATCCAAGGCTTGTTTTCGAAGCTGTTTACAGAAAACGTTTTGATTTCTAATTTTTCGCGTTTTCTGACTAGATAGGCAAGTGGTGGGGAAAATCGACCGGCTAGGTGGTGGGGAAAATCGACCGACTAGGTAGTGGAGAAAATCGACCAGCTAGATGGTGGAAAAATTTCAGTTTACCTGTGGTCTAAAAGATGGCAATATACATGCGTCTACACGACGCGTGATAAGAAAGAAATCTGTCTTAATGTATAAGAACACGTATGAGAAAAAGAAAAAGAAAAAGAGAAAGAAAATGAAAAAGAGTGAAAAAAAGAGTGACAGAGAGTGGGAGAGAAACTGAGAAAGAGTGAGAGAAAATAAAAAAAAGAGAAAATGAAAGAAAATTAAGTGAGAGACTAAAAAAGAGAATGCCAGAAAGAGTGCGAAAGAGAATTAGAAAGAGTGAGAGAAAGTGCAAGATTGAGAGAAAGAGAGAGTAATAGAGAGTGCGAGAGAGAGTGAGACAAAGTGAGAGAAAGTGAAAAAGAGTGCGAGAAAGAGTGAGAGAGAGTGCGAGAGAGAGTGAGTAAGACTGAGAGAGATTGCAAGAGAGAAAGAGAGATTGATTGATTGATCTTTATTTAGCTTTCTCAGCTATTTTAAATACAGTTTTAACAAACATTTGCTATAACATATGTTTTCAACATTCTTTTAAATGATTCGAGTCTTTCTTCACTTTTTATTTCCGCTGGTAAGGCGTTGTACATTTTTATCCTCTCATAAAACATACTTTTTTGTGTGCTCTTTGTTTTTCTGAATTTTATTTTAATGTCTCCAATTTGCCTCGTTTCTCTTTCACTTTCTATTATTTCTAACCTATCTCTTAATGGTAACAAATTTCTTAAGATCTTAAAAATAAATGTACAAACATTATAATACAACCTTTGTTTTATAGACATAAATTGCAGTGCATCCCGCATACACTCTACTTTGGTATACCTATCACACTGTAATATTACTCTCATAGCCCGATTTTGCGCTATCTGCAATTGACTTAGTTGCGTTTCACCCATATCTAGTAATAGCGTTGCGCAATACTCAAAGTGCGGCGCT
>NW_018022551.1:3190-5625 GCF_002006095.1 Pseudomyrmex gracilis | reverse complement strand
TTTTATATCTCTAATTAATTTTACAACTGTATTCCTTTCAGTTTTAAACTGCAACCAATTTTGCTCACTATTTTCATAAATCGCTTTTTTGTATGCTTTATCCCTTCTATCAGCTGCTTCTCTTATTTCATCTGAGAACCATTTTTTCCCTTTCCACACTTTCGGAATTCTAAATTTTCTTATCGGCGCTACTACATCTAACGCTTCTACTATGCTGTCAACTAGCTTTGTCGCTCTCATACTGACATCCATATCTTGTTTGTTGTGCAATTTATTTGCCACTAACCTGGTAAATTTACTTACATCAAATTTCTTAAAGCTTCTAGCGTTAAATTCTTTATAGTTATTTTTACTTCTATTAGCACCAAGTTTAACTTGAAGCCATGCGTGATCCGTAATTTTAGGTTCGGAAACTACCTGTACTTCTAAACTATCATTATTAGTAAAGATTAAATCAATGATTGAGAGAATGAGAGAATGAGAGAGAGTGCGAGAGTGAGAGAGAATGTGAGAGACAGTGAAAAAGAGTGAGCGAGTGGAAGAGAGAGTGAGAGAGAGTGAAAGAGAGAGTGAGAAAGAGTGTGAGAGAGAATGAAAGAGACTGAGAGAAAGTGAGAAAAAGTGCGAGAGAGATGAAATAAAGTGAAAGAGAGCGCGAGAGAGAGTGAGAAAGAGTGAGAAAGAGTGCGAGAGATAGTGAGAGAGAGTGCAAGAAAGAGAGAGAGAGTGGGAGGGAAAATGAGGAAGAGTGAAAGAGTGTGAGAGAGTGTTATAGAGTGCGAGAGAGAGTAAGAGAGAGTGAGAAAGAGTGCAAGAGAGAGAGAGAGTGAAAGAAAAAGAGTAAGAGTATATAAAAGGAAAAAAGTAAGAATGAGAGAAAAACATATTGTGATATAAAAGAGTAAAAGAGAGAATAAAAGATTGCGAAAGAGAATGTGAAAACGACGGCGCAAAAATAAAAAAAAATATTGAGTTTAATTTTTAATGTTTATCTTCTATAAACTAAGACATAATAGAAAAAAAGTAAAGTTTATTTTTTTAATATATACGTGAAAGATATGCTACAAAAAAAGGAGTGATATCCGAAAAAAACTTACCTTTTAAAAAAAAGTAAAAAAGTGCGCCAAGTACACGCACAACACGTAAAAAACTTCATGAAATGTATTTTGGACGTTTCGATCTTTAATTGTAGATCATCCTCAGCATACTACATAATAATACAATATGATTAATTGAATAGGAGAAACGTGAAACATGTACAATAAATAGATGAAAATATTAAAAATAATAAATAAATACGCACTGAAATTCAACATGTCAGCACAGAACCGTCGAAAATAAATTAGCAAGCACAAGAAGTCAATATAATAGTCAACAATAAACAACACATGATGTTTATGTATCGAGGTCTGCAATAAAATAATAATCTGGTGGTCAATGTAATAAGATCGTCAGAAAAAATAAAAGTCAAATTTTAAGTAGACTTACTTTTAACGGCAACATTAAAAACCGTACTTGAAAATTTAATGAAAGATACTGACTTTCTTGATTCAATTTATTCACCGTTACTCAAGAAATTTTAGAACAGTCATGTGATTATTATCACGTGTTGTTTGGCGCTTTCTTCCCCCTCTCATCATCTCTCGAACAGTACTCTCAGTATTTTCTCATACGCGTATTATTTTCATTGTGAAACGGTCATGCATTGTTCCGTTCGTTGTTTGTTTTGGCGAGCTCAGTGACAATTTAGAACGGTTTTTAATGTTGCCGTTAAAAGTAAGTCTACTTAAAATTTGACTTTTATTCTTTCTGACGATCTTATTACATTGACCACCAGATTATTATTTTATTGCAGACTTCAATACATAAACATCATGTGTTGTTTATTGTCGACTATTATATTGACTTCTTGTGCTTGCCAATTTATTTTCGACGGTTCTGTGCTGACATGTTGAATTTCAGTGCGTATTTATTTATTATTTTTAATATTTTCATCTATTTATTGTACATGTTTCACGTTTCTCCTATTCAATTAATCATATTGTATTATTATGTAGTATGCTGAGGATGATCTACAACAGAGCCTTCTAACTGATCACGTGACTGTTTTCCCACCAAGATTCCGCCGGTAAACGTTCTCCGCCTGAAGCTATCTCTTTCCACGACTGCTTTCCACTCTTTACATCGCGCGCGCTCAGGGCCGTCGCAAGCAAGTGTGCAAGTGTGCACTGCACAAAGGTGCAGTAACAAGAAAGATGTCAAATTAAAATTTAAAACTCAATATTTTCTTTTTACTACCAATTACGCGTGCTCGCTTCTGTCAGGTTTAATTTTTTAACTAAATGAATATATATATTTGGTCATGAGAGCCGTTCGCAAGGTGTTGTGCGGAAATTATACGTATATATATATATATATATATATATATATATATA
>NW_018022551.1:0-3069 GCF_002006095.1 Pseudomyrmex gracilis | reverse complement strand
CTTTCCGGGCCGTCGCCTTCCCTGTTAGGCCACCAAGGCACTTGGAGTTTGTCTCGCAATATTCTGTACATCTATTGAAGATGTTCTGATACTGTAATACCGCCTGTTATGACANCGTAAATTTTAACAATTAGTGATAAACTGAGAATTTTTTTCTCGGGCTCTAAAAGTCTTTCCAATAAACATAAGTAAAAGTATATATTAAATATTAATAACAGCAATTAAATAAATAATACTAACATACCTAAATATAAATAAAATTAATAATTTAATCTTAATAATCTTAAATCTTTCCAAAATATCTCAAACTATAGATTTACAAGAAAACTCAACCCAAATCTTATCAAATTCTAACGATTTATACCAATAGGGTATAAAAGGCTTATAAATATAACTAAAAAAAACATTATTATTCACATAGAACTAATAAAATAAACAAAAAAATAAAACTTAAAAAAATTATAAAAATATATAATCAGACCAATAACTACCCCTATTAAACATGCCCTTAAAGTAATTAACTTCAATAAAACATTCAAATAAACATAAGTAAAATCAAAAAATGTTACTCATGAAATTAATGATCCAAAAATCACCCTCATTATAAGCAAAATAAACATTGACAGATTCACCCCTCACCTTCTAGTAAATATAAATCAAGAAAAATAAAAATTAATTTTTCCAAAATAAATATAATATAATAAACGAACAGTATAGCTTACAGTAAAACACAAAAAAATAACTCTTATAAATATAACTAATAAATTTAAACTTTTAAAATATAAAATCTCTATAATCAAATCTTTTGAATAAAAACCGGCTATAAAAGGAACCCCACATAGAGAAATTCTAGAAATATAAAATCTTATTATAATAAAAGGAATAAATTCATTTATTTTACCATAAAATCGAATATCTTGATTATTAGATATTAAATGAATTATTGACCCAGCGCACAGAAATAATAATGATTTAAAAATAGCATGAACTTCCAAATGAAAAAACGATACATATTTATATCCTACACTCAAAATCATTATTATTAAACCCAACTGACTTAAAGTAGACATAGCAATAATTTTTTTCAAATCAAACTCAAAATTAGCTATAAAACCAGCTATAAATATAGTTAACAAAGAAATAATATATAATAAGTCTGAAAATCAAGTTATTATTAATAATTCATTGAATTGAATTAACAAGTAAACCTCAGCAGTAACTAAAGTTGAAGAATGAACTAATGATGATACAGGTGTTGGAGCTGCCATTGCCTGGGGCAACCAATAAGAAAATGGAATTTGAGCCCTTTTAGTAATAGCAGCAATAAAAATTATTATTATAACTAATAAATTATTGTCCAAAACAAAAACTCTCCACCCACCATAAGATATTATAATACCAATACATATTAATAAGCCTACATCACCTACTCGATTTGATAAAACAGTAACTATCCCAGAATTATAAGAAGAGTAATTATTATAATAAATCACTAAACAATAAGAAACCAACCCTAACCCATATATATACATATATACGTAACACGTATATATGTATATATATATATATATATACGTATAATTTCCGCACAACACCTTGCGAACGGCTCTCATGACCAAATATATATATTCATTTAGTTGGAAAGACTTTTAGAGCCCGAGAAAAAAATTCTCAGTTTATCACTAATTGTTAATTTTTTAATTTTTTTGCCAATTTTAAACTAAAGAGTACAATACTATTTTATTGATCTTTGCTTTATTTTTTAAATTTTATTTTTAGTAATTAAATTTTACTAAAGAAAAAACATTACAAATGTGTCTTTGATTTTGTTTCTGTGTCCCTCTCAGGCGGATATGTACGTGGTTATAATAGCGCGTCTATCCTTTAATCTTTCGCCGCTTTCACGTTTTCCATTTTTATCTGATAGTGAAAAACTGCCGCTACCGCCGCCGCCGCCGCCGTCGTCGCATTGCCTTGGGTAGGGGAAAGATTGAGTCACATGGAAAGGCAAGTGCGAGCGGACAAGAGGCAAGGGGATTTTGTGGCAAAAAACGCACGCCGTGCGCGAGTTGGAAGGCTCTGATCTACAATTAAAGATCGAAACGACCAGAATACATTTTATGAAGGTTTTGAATTGTCTACCGTCACCTTGACCTTTGGCTTCTTGGTCTATTATTATTAATTTATGTTTATATCTCTGAGCCGTTTTCTGTTTAAGTTTTGTGTAACTGTTTAACGTTTAATTTGAAATATAGTTTTACAACCGGTTTTAACTCGATATTAACCTTGTTTTTCTTCTTATTATTATTTATATAATAAGCGTTTATTATCTTATTTTGTATGTACTTGTTTTCATCTCTGCAATATTTGTCGGTTGACGACTCAACTGACAAATTCAAAGAAAAGAACAGAACCGATAAAAAGGCAAACAGCCGAGAGGAAAGCAGAAAGTTTGCAGCCGTCTATAAACACAGATCGTAAAGAAAAGACGCGTGAGATACCGTAACGCGAGATATTAGAAAAAAAGTTGTTTAACTTGTATTCGCTTTACATTTATTTATTTATAATAAAGTTAATTGATTACTTTGCTTTTGTACTAAATAAAGTAATTTATTTAATTTATTACAAATCCTACACTATCCATAGTAACTATTACTATAGGAAAACTTTTGGAGTCAATTTCTTTTGAAATAATGCCAAATTTTCTGACAATATATTTATTTTTCCATTATACCATTTAATATTTATAAGAATTTTTAGAAATTTAATGCATGATCTACAAATATTTTCAACTATAATGATTCACACATGTGAAAAGACTATATATACACAATCGTGTCTTGCTTTTTCTCTAAATAAATAACACGAAATGTGTATACTCTTTTTCTATACATTTTACTAAAGTTGTTCCTCATACAGTATAATATTGTTACGCGAGGGGCACCGCGTATGTGTCGCGGGAAGCCGCCTGAAGCGGCGTGCGCTTGATGCGTCTGTTCGTTGCCGGGCGACGGTTGGAAGAAGAAGAGGAACCGAATTGCGGAGCTGTCACGGCGCGTCTCGACGATT
>NW_018022550.1:21440-22467 GCF_002006095.1 Pseudomyrmex gracilis | reverse complement strand
CGAAACGTTTTGTAAAACAAAAAAATGAATAATTTTTGCAATACATCCCGCAATGGTTCACAATAGCCGATTGACTCTACGTATATCTTTTGGAAAAAAATAATAAAAAATGCTTCTTTGTATTGCAATTTTATTTTAGAAGCATGAGATTTTAGTTTTCCTAAATAAAAAAATTTATATATGTATATCAAAATATCTTTATAAATATAAATTAATAACTTAACCTAAACTGTTATTGACATATTTTTTGCTGCTTGGCACATTGGGTGAGACTTACTAACTTTTTCTATATGTATGCTTTTATTCATAAATCTATAAAAGTGCTTATAGTGTACAGATATTACAATTTTGAATATAAAAGATATAAAGAAATTGTTTCTCTCTTACTATAATTCAATAATCAAACACTTTTATTTTTATCTATTCTATAAATTTATTAAATTTTTGCAGAAATAATATTTGTAATAATTCTCACTTTGTTTTATTATTTTTTGCAAATTAGCATAAAATTTACTATTTGTATCATTTTTCTTTTATTTGTTAAAAATTTTAATGCTGATTTTTATTTATATTTAACTCTATTATATTTTTATGAATTTTTTCTGCCATTCCTATCATTTCTTCGTTCCCTTTCACTTTTTTTAAATCAGAGATAACTTATATATATCTAATTTTCAAAGGATTTGAAAATTTTCGTATTTCTTTTGTTCTAGTATACTTAACTTTGTTATTGTATTATTGAATTCTTTCTGTTTAAGGCAAAACATCCACATCATTTAAAATCTATTGAGAAGGCAAAAGTTCAATTAAAAAAACGACAAAATGAAGATTTTGAAAACGTTGTTCCAAAAAGACAACAAATATTAGAAAAATGGAATTGTGGAATTATACAGCTACTCAGAAAAACTTAGATAATGCTATATTACGGTTTATTATTAACCTTTTCGCTCCGGGGATTTTTCCTTTAAAATTGACCTCGCATTTTAGCTGAATTTCATGACTTAAATGAATGAACTTCTTATGACAA
>NW_018022550.1:0-17945 GCF_002006095.1 Pseudomyrmex gracilis | reverse complement strand
AACAAAGATGACAAGACGATCTTGATAGAGCTAGTGTCACCTCAGCGTACCAAAAACGTTTGTTTATTGATTTTCAGATAAGATAATGTTTTGCACATACTGATCTTCAAACTTCAAAGTCGGTGAGGTAGTTAGACTTAGTTACTAATATTCTTATTTACTATAGCAGATAAAATCTAGGTACATCAATTTTCAAGTTTTCAAGCGCAAATACGCATTTTCATACTTTGACCTTCAAAGTTCAAGGTCAAAAAAGTCACTATAATTTTTTTACTAATTTTATCGTCATCAGCGACTCATAAAACGTAGGTATACCAATTTTCAAGNGCAAATACGCATTTTCATTGTTTGACCTTCAAAGTTAATTTTGAAGGTCAAAGAAGTAACCAGGATTNTTTTCAATTTTTTTCCTAAATTTAGTGCATTAAATTGACCTTATAAACATCTATTACGTTCGCTTTTCTTGTTGGTCCATATATGGACCAGTCCCGGAGCGAAAAGGTTAAAGAGATGCAGCTTCTTTCTATTGTTGACAGTCCAGCGTTTATAGATCTGGTTAGAATAGGAATACCTTCAGCTGTTCAAGTTATGTGTAGAAAAACAGTAAAAGTGAAACTTAATCAAACTTATCTTAAAATGAAGACTGGCCTGGAAGACAAACTGAGTGAATTGAAGATACCTAGCAAACACAGAATATATCAGCTATATAACATAGAAATAACATGTAATATAACGGCTGTTATACTCTATTAACATCAATGTTATATATAACTTCTTTTTATAATTGTAATATAATTGTGTTACATATTTATTATATTGCTTTGTTATTACCTGGCAATAACATTATAACAGCAATATAATTGATATGGAATATGTTACATAACAAATGTTATCTGAACTCAACATTGTTGTTATATAACATTATTTATCAATATATAATTATTGTAATATAACAGCAATGTAAGAGTTACATAACTTTTATAAAATTCTATATAACTGTTAGGAAATTATTATATTGTCGTTGTTACTTGATAACAACATATATATTTGTGTTTGTGAGAAAATTGAGAAATTAAAAAATGTGCGCGTGTGATGTAATAAAAAAAGTAAGTATAGAAATTGTATTAAGTTTATTATTATTATTTTTGTATGTTTTTATGTATATAAAGACCATTGCACGTGACAAAATGTAGTCGTAATCGTAAGGTCGTAAGAAAATAACTAACTATAATCACAGTCCAACATTCTAGCCTATACATGGTCTGTAAGTGATTGAATTGCTTACGACTTTACGATTAAAACTGTTTTACGTGCAATGGTTATGGAGTAAAGTAAAAAGGTTACTAATAAAATTTTTTATATTTTTTAAATTTGTATTCTTTAATATTTTTCTTATTCTATTAAATATGTCTTAATTCATTGAAGGAGCTATTTAGATATAACGGTTCATTGGATTAATCCAGAAACTTTAAAAAGAGAGTCGGCTGCGTTAGCTTGCCGTAGAATGCACGGACAACATACGTATGATATCTTAGCAAACGCAATTAATTCCGTCTTTTTAGAATATCACATGCAAAACAAAGTTTGTTGTACAACAACCAACAATGGTTCTAATTTTGTTAAAGTTCTAATTTCGGTAAGTTAATAATCATGATGATCAGTTTCCAAAAAATATATTTTTCTTTTTATTGTTAATATATTATATATATGTGTTGGTATATATATTATATATATATATATATGTTTTTAATTTATAAATTAAATGTATAAATTATTTTAGAGTTTTTGAAAAAGTTGAAAATGAAGATGAAATAGAATCCGTAGAATTTCATAATGTAGATGATTTGTTAAATATGGATACCGATGATACAAAAAAAAAGATATTGACGACTTTATAACTCTTCCGCCACATCATAGATGTGTCAGTCACACTCTAAACCTCATCGCAGTGAAAGATTCCGAAAAAGCCTTCGATAATGCTTTATATAAAAAACAGTATAGAACGATATTTGGTAAATTACAAAAATTATGGTCTAAACAAAATCAATCCACACAAGTGGCTGATAAAATAAAAAAGTTGTGTAACGTATATTTACAGACTCCTGTTATTTTGATTGCGTACGTCAGTTAGTGGCGCTTTTAAAAGATAATTTGGAAAAAATTAATGTGTTTGGATTTTTGTAATTTGCCAAGATTGACTGATATTGAAATTAAATTGTTAGAAGAATATTGCCAGGTATACACTGAAATACATAATTTAATGAAATATAGGCTGCATTCCGATATTCACTGTTAGTATTAAAACTCTATAATTCACCTCACATGTACTATAGATTTCTAATATTGGTAGTAAATATCGGAACACACCATTAATTCATAACTTTATAATGTCTATAAGTTTTTTGGTTTGGATTAGATAATGGAACCTCTAGCGCGTGCGTTAGACATATTGCAAAGCGATGTTGGCATGTATATGGGTTATTTATTACCAGTTTTGACTACACTAAAACAAAAATTGGAAAAACTTAGCAAAGATGGATATATGAGTTGTTCTTCACTGCTTAAAGCTTTTCAACTAAGTTTAAATAAAAGGTAATTTAGATAACACATATTTGTTCGTATTTCTGACAGAACAATATTTAATACAAAATATTTGGACAAATGCAAACAAAAACACAAGATGCTCGTGCGTGTGCTTTTTATTAAATTCTAAAAAAAATTACAGACGTTTTGATTCCTTGTCTACATAGATCTTCATCAGTGTACAAAACAACTACTTAAAATTAAAAATTAGTAGGATAATTGCGCACTCATAATGTGAAGCATTAATACTTTAATTATTTCTGTTGTACACCAAAAAAGATTCAAACAAAGAAATTGAAATTTTTTGTCTGTAATTTTTCTTGGAATTTAATAAAAAGCACATACACGAACATTTTGTGATTTTTCTCACATCTATCGAAATATGTCGGTTCATCATCTCACAAGTTTGTTCGATTAGTATTTAATACATTTTGTCTATACAGTTTGATAATTAAAAAGAAATGTTGTGATTTTATTTATTGATTTGATATTTAATTCTAGATTTGACATTATGTTCGAGAAAAAGGAATTAATAATTGCTAGTTTCTTACATCCAAAATTCAAATTGAATTGGTTAACAGGAGAAAAACGGAAACTTGCCGAAAACTATTTAGAAAACGTGTTAGGAATTTAATCAAACAAGAATTCTCCAAAGAATGATCTAAATTCTGATGAAAACGATGACTTTTTTGTTTTCCGTCAACAAACAACACGAGATAAATCTACACAAGAAGAGTTGCAAAGATTTTTTTAATCTAAAAATTCATTTGTTGAAGCGTTACAAGATTATCCAAAACTTAAACAACTCTTTATTGAATATAATACTGCACTTCCCAGTAGTGCAGCCGTTGAACGATTATTCAGCATCGGAGAATTAGTACTAACACCACAAAGGGGTTGTTTACATGACGATACAATGGAACATCGATTTTTATTAAAAATGAATAAAATGTATTTTTAAAAATATATCTTTTAAGAGAAATAAATCTTTAAGAACTTTATGGTGAGAATATATCTTTAAAAAAGTGTCTCTAAAGAGAAATCTTATCTAACTTTACATTATTCATTTACAGAACATATATCTTATTCTGAAGAAAGAAAGACATCTGTTCATTTCAATTAAAACTCCGAAAGTGGCCATATTTATCTTACGTGTGTGTTATTATACTTATATAAATTATCTAAAATCTACTTAGAAATTATTTTTATTTAACATTTGTGCCTAATCTCTCTTCTGTATTATTAATAAGTACTAAGATTATTTATATCACATATGTCATACCTAATTGTTTTTATTATTAAGTATATTTATGATAAAATAAAATTCTTAAATGCATCTAAATTTTTTAATATATTTTAATGTTAAAATTATATATCTTTATGTATCTAAAAATATAGGGTAAAAGATCCAATTACTGTCACCTGAATAATAAACTCTGGCGTTAGCGAATTGTTTTTACTATTTATTTATCAAAAACATGTGTTTTTCTTCTTATCTGGTATTATTCAATGTCTCTAATATAAGAAACAAAATAATATCGCCTCTCAAAATCTCTATTTNTCTCAAAATCTCTATTTTTATTTATAAATTTAATAATTAAAAAAGAACGATGCGAGAGCTATTACTGTCACCCCCTAAAATGAAAGAAATGAGACAAGAATGTTGAGTGCTGAATTTTTTATTATATTAATTGCACTTAAAATTCTATGTTAGATTGTTTTTATGCATAACTTTTTAGGATTTATTTAATATTTTAAATAAAATAGCTTAGGATGACAGTAATTGGACAGGTGACAGTAATTGGATCTTTTACCCTATATCTTTAAAAGTATAGAACTATATAAATATACTTTATACAAGTTTAAAGTTATTACTAAAGTTCCCTTTTCTTTGGTGTTCTTCCTAAATATAAAAAAATGTCGAAAGCTCTTTTATGTAGTCACGTTTTAGTAACGGAAAGTAACGATTCTATATTCGTTACTTCTAAGGAACGGTAACGCGTTACTTTTTACAATCGGTAACGAGTAACGGTAACGAGTTACTTTTTTCAATAGATAATGAGTAACGGCGTTACTTTTTAGAAGTAACTGTACCAACCCTGCCTTTATGCTCCTAAAAAAAAAATCGAAACTCATGTGATCATATAGGATTATATGTGGATCGGATATAATTTTGTGTATAATCGTATAAACTTTTATGTAAGTCGAATATATATATTATATACGATGGAAAATCACGTTATCATACAGGATTCTATATGGATCGGATGCGATTTTGTGAATGATCGTGTAAACTTTTATATAAGTCGAATATGATTTTATATAAGTTGGATATGATTTTATGTGATCGTGTAAAATCAGATCCAAAATTTGGCGCGATCTGATTTTATATAATCATATATAAATACATAAAATTATGTACAATAGTATGATTTCTTATATTTATATATGATCATATAAAATCAGATCGCGTCAAATTTCGGGTCTGATTTTACACAATCATATGAAATCATATCCAACTGATATAAAATCATATTTGACTTATATAAAAGTTTACACGATCGTACAAAATTGCATCCGATCCACATAGAATCCTATATGATTATATGATTTTTCATTTTTTCTTGAGCTGCTATTGGTTCCTGCGCTTCAACATCTTGCACTGCATTTGAATATCGTCTCGCACCCAGCGTCTACGCGTTGCTTTGTCGCAACGTTCTTTGAGCGAACTTTCGCTTACAGCTATTGTATTTTGCGGTCGTTGATCCCGTTGTCTAGAGCGAGCTGGCACGCCGCGTTTAGGACTCCCTGCGACCTGATTGGCTAATCTGACCGATCTCACGTGATTCTAGCGCGCCCCGGCATATCAACCCCGAATTGATTGCGATCCTCGCTCTCTTGATTATGAGACGTAGAACAGGGAGGACGCACTATCTCGGATTTCCCACGTTGATTAATGAGTTCGTACCGTATTGCTATCTTATCGCTGAGCTGGAGGTTGCTGGAGAATGACAACGACGTTCAGTGAGGTGCCCGTTCATAACTTGTAAGCCACGAATCCACGTCGCTCAAGCCTCATGTCAAAGCTAGTCGCTGTGTTTTGCGTTTCGTGTGACGGCGATGAAGAATTTTCTTTCATAGTTGTTCTAGAATTTTTGACAGCGGCTAGAAATAAGCATCAAGGGTTTCGTGGTGATTAATTTGTAGGTTCAATTGTGTATAGAAATAAGTGCTTTATTGAGTGCAAGCCCTAGAGATACTGTAATGTGCCAAGTAGCAGTATTTGTGGTTATCTTCTTTGCGTGTGTTGAATGTGTATCTATGTAAACATATCATTTTGCGACGGCGTTAACTACCGTACCGCGCAGTTATTGTACCACATACGAGGGTGGGGTGAAAAGTTTCCGGCCTGACCTAGAAATGGCACCAGCAGGTCTAATTTTTGGCTTGTATTCTATAGTACTATATCTCACTAGCTTGTATATAAATTTTCAGGTCGATTGTTCTGTTAGTGTACATTTGAAAGCCGATTGAACAAGACGCCTCGATTGCTTACGTGAAAATGGAAAAATCAGAGAAGCGTGCGGTCATCAAATACTTCTATTTAAAAGGCCTAACACCATTACAAATTAAAGAAGAGCTAGATTTCACATTGAAAGACTCTTCTCCATCATATTCAACGGTTAAACAATGGGTTTCTGAATTTAAGAAAGGTCGCACGAGCACTTCTGACGATCCACGTTCAGGACGCCCCGTTGAGGTCACAACTCCCGAAATGATTGAAAAAATTCATAAAATAGTGATGGAGGACCGCAGATTAAAAGTAAGTGAGATAGCTGAGGCTACTAGGATGTCAACTGAACGTGTACGCAATATTTTACATGAACATTTGAGCATAAGGAAGCTCTGTGCTAGGTGAGTGCCGCGTTTGCTAACGGTCGATCAAAAATTCACCCGGAAAACTGTTTTAATCGAAAATTTGGCGCTGTACAAGCGAATTTTTGCGTTGATTTATAACTGTGAATGAAACGGATTCACCACTACACTCCTGAAAGTAAACAACAGTCGAAACAATGGATTGAACCAGGTGACCAACCCCAAAGAAGGCAAAACAATTTTATCGGCGAATAAGTTTGGCGACTGTTTTTTGGGATGCAAAAGGAATTATTTTCATTGATTACCTGGAGAAGGGTAAAACCATCACTGGTCAATACTACGCAGAGTTATTGCAGCGTTTGAAGGACAAAGTGAAAAATAAACGACCTCACTTGGCAAAGAAAAAAATCTTGTTTCACTATGACAACGTACCTGCCCATTCGTTGGTCGTTGCGATGGCTAAAATCAACAAATTGAAGTTCAAATTGTTCCCCCAACCAGCATATTCACCAGATTTATCCCCCAGCGACTATCATTTCCTAACCTTAAAAAATAGCTCGGAGCTAAAAAATTTGAGAGCAACGAGGAAGTCATCGATGCTGTAAATGAGTATTTTGAGGGACTTGACATATCGGACTAAAAAATGGTATCACTGCATTAGAGCACCGTTATGAAAAATGTATTAATCTTGATGGAGATTATGTTAAAAAATAAAGCGAAAAAAAACGAAAAAAGTAGTTTTTCTTTATCAGGCCTTTTCACCCCACCCTCGTATCTATTGTCCTCGCCTCATTGTTCAGAGAACTTTCGTACCGCCCCGCATTCTATTATATTGTTAATTAACTTCTGGTTCCGTACCATTTGTTATATTGCTACACGGCCAAAAGATCGTGTCGGATAACATTTTAGCGAAACATTTTTAAAAACCGAAACATTACTGATTATCGTACTGAATCACACTATATTGTATCGTCGGCTGATTATCGTGAGAAATCAGACTCTATCGTACCGCTGCCTCGTCAATTATCGTATAGAACTACCTTTTCACTGATTATCGTACTCGCTATCGTACCGCTATTTTCTCGAATATTGTATCGCCGAGTCAACTGTGCTGCATAATTTTCTTTGGCGCGGCTTGGATTAAATATATTAAAAATAGCGTGTGTTCTTCCGAGAGAGCTATTGCAAGCGAAGTGTGTGCAGGTCGGAAGTATTATCATAGCGACAATCAGTGTCAGACACGCGTCATTAGGCGTAATATACGATTTTATAGCAAACTTGGCGACAAGCATAGCTTCTTAAGTCGCAAGCGTATCTTGAATACGTCGTTGCGTAAGCTAGTGTATGCTCTGTCGTAAGGATTCGCCGTGCCTTTATCGTACCGTATGTATTATCGTACCGCTACCTGGAAGAGTATTGTACCGCTATCAAAAAAACAGCTGGAGTATCGTATCATACCGCATTCTGTCGTTACTGAGAGCGGCAAATTCCACGGCGAGCACGCCGTGCTATATTCAGTAAATACTTTCTTCTGAGTTTTGAGAGCTATACGCAACCTTTCGATTTCGCTAGCGCTTCCCTCTGCATGTTGCACATTGCCTGACGAGCCATACGCTGCATGAAATTGAATTGTGTAAAGAGATTGGCTCTAGTCGTGTTGACCTGATACTTGAATCCAGCGAAGGCTCCATACAGGGCATGTGAGTCTAACGAGATTCCGAACTCCTCCAGCCCCACTACATAAGTCTGGATTATTGTATCTTATATCGAGTGGCTTAATTATCGGCACGATCCGTGCTCCTACACTTGCTTGCTTTATTCTCTGCGCTCTCTCGCCTAGTTAGCCTGTGCTTTGCTAATCACTTCTATTCTTGATTCTCTCGCCGCGTGTTTCCTGGAACCTGCCGCTTCTAGTTAATTTTTGCGAGCGTTTACCACTGCGAGACTAGCGGTGAAACCTCGACCTTATCGTTGGCAGAATTATCGTATTGCGGTCTACCGTTGCCGGTCGTAATTAATTGTCTTTATTTTGTATTCTGTTTGCTTTTGTGTTCTTTTGAAGTATTTGTATTATTATTCTTTTCTTATTATTTTGTTAATAAATATTGTCATTGTTCTTTTAATTGAGTCTTGATTTACGATTTGCGAGTAATTGCGACTTATCGGAGACAGCCTGAATTATTTAATTGATAGACTTAGCCCCTCTCCGTCCTCACCAGAGCTAGTTGATCCGTTAAAGTGAACGACGCAGAAATTGACGCAGCATCGCGTCTGGTGCCCTACTTTACACCCCTGTATTCGTCGGTTTGATTCAACGCGCGCCAGCGGTACTTAAATTTTGATGTTTTATGACTCAGGAAAATTTCAACTAAAAAAAGTTTGTAAGCAGAGTTTCAAAAACGCCTTGACGTCAGCTTCAAGAATATGCACTAAACATTAAGAGTTCCTATTAAAAAAATTCAAGTTGACCTTGAATAACGTCGTGAAGGTCATGTCAAGATCAACTTAAATTTTTCAAATAAGAACCCTTATTTTTTATTGCATATTTTTGTAGCTGACGTCAAGACGTTTCCGAAACACTGCTTACAAATCTTTTTTAGTTAAGATCATCCTGAGTTCTGAGACTTCAAAATGTCAGTACCGCCGGAGTTAGCATTACTCAAAGTATACTGCGTGGAGGTCGCACGGTTGGATTTACAACTCTTCGATTTATATTCACCTCAAAATATGTAAATCCAACCGTACGACCTCCACGCGGTACATCTTGGGTAATGCTAAGACGTCGTCTACAATACAGTTGTAAGCCGTAAGCCGTAAGAAATTGACCAATCACAGACAAATCACGGAAGAATAATCGATTGTGATTGGTCAATTTCTTATGGCTTACGGCTTACGACTGTATTGTAGACAACGCCTAACTCTGACGGTACTGAAATGGCGGCACGAAGTCTCATAACTCAGAAAGATCTCAACTAAAACAGGTTTATAAGCAGTGTTTGGAAAATGCCTTGACGTCAGCTACAAGAATATGCAAACATTAAAGGTTTCCATTTAAAAAATTCAAGGTGACCTTGATATGACCTCCACGACGCCATTCAAGGTCAATTGCATATGCTATTATAATACATTACTTGTTCCCCAACAACTTTTGTCTAAAACTCCACAATAACCAACAGGAATCAAATAAGGCCGATACAAGCCATTTGCAGGATGTTTGTGCGGAAACTATGCGTGTACATATATATATATATATATTAATGTAACGAATTCTACTTGTAAATTTTTACAAGTATTTTTTGAATTGAAATCTCAATTCTTAAAATCATACGGGATGCTAGATTTGCATCTCACATATGGAAAACCCCGGATACCCCCCTAACTAATTTTTAAAATATTGCGAAAAAAACTCCTCGGCCAGGAGTCGAACCTGGACATTATCAGACTATCTTCGATATATGTATGAGTATTGCGAGACTAACTCCAAGTGCCTCGGTGGCCTAACAGGGAAGGCNATGGCACGGAAAGCCGGAGATTCCAGGTTCGACTCCTGGCCGAGGAGTTTTTTTCGCAATATTTTAAAAATTAGTTAGGGGAGTATCCGGGGTTTTCCATATGTAAGATGCAAATCTAGCATCCCGTATGATTTTAAGAATTGAGATTTCAATTCAAAAAATACTTGTAAAAATTTACAAGTAGAATTCGTTACATTTATATATATATATATGTACACGCATAGTTTCCGCACAAACATCCTGCAAATGACTCGTATCGGCCTTATTTGATTCTTGTTAACAATTTCACGAGCGTTAAAACTTTTCAAAATAACCATTCTGAAATTATGAATAACCGTTCTGAAATTTTAAAATAACCATTTCTCTTGTCTTTAAAAAGATGGCGTGGGTGGTCTGAGACACCTTGTATATATGTATATATATGTATATATATATATATATATATTGTTGCAAGATGCGGCGCGTGTCGTCCACGCGATATAAGAAAATGTTCGTCGAACGATCGATTGCTTGGATGTTTTTGTTCGGGTAGTAACGGAGTTTGTTACGGGAGAAGTTCAAGGGAGATACGGAGCTGTCACGGCGCGTTTCGGCGATTTGTATAACGAGCTGTTCTTTCCTTGTAGTCTGTTGTAATAAAGTGTGTTTGACGAAAAGCCGCGTACCCTCTCATTTCCGCGGTTACGCAAATCGCGCGGCTCGGTTACGGAGTGGGATCTTGCGCCGCGAACGCAAAAATATATATATACAGGGTATCCCAGAATTGGTGTAACATCTCTCGTGAACAAATAGAAAGAGTAAAACTGAGTCAAAAAGTTTTATACTATTTTGCTAGATTCGCAATAGTTACCGAGATCTTAATTAACAAATATCAGCAAATAAGCATGTATCGGGCTGTCTTACGCGCTTAAGACAGCCCAGTGCGCTTTGTGCGCTTACGGTGTTACTTGTAGCAGCATATGGGAGGAGGTAATATAACAGCATATACTCTATAACATATACATATTAAAATGTAATTGTGCGAAGCGCGCCGGACTGTCTTACGCGCGTAAGACAGGGGTACCTCTCGCTCACCACTGCTCTTTGCGTACTGCCCAATATCGCCCGATCGCAAGAAGCTAAAGTCGCGCCGCGCTTGTTTGTTTCTCCGCTTCTCATTGCTAAGATTGCATGAAAGAAGCCATTTTTCTTTACAGCTAATAATCCTATCATTTATTTATTTTTATTCGCATTTTCCGTTTTGATAAAATAGGCTCACTTGCTCATAAAAAGCTCTAGCTTTCTTAAACTGCTCAAAGATTTCTGCGTCCATATGCATTCACTTATCATAGCTTGTTCCACCCTTTTTTACGTCTTCTTTCCATTTCTTGAGATACTCTTTTTTCGTTAAGCAAGTGCAGCCTTTCTTTTGCAAAGTTATTAAGGACCCTTTTGGATGAATTTCAGCTAAAGCAACAGTTCTTGCCTTATAATCCAAAAGAATATAATCAAAAGGAGGGGGTTTTTTTTTTTTATTCTTCGGGCTCATAATCATCTTCTTCATCATCTTTNAACTACGATAAGATAAAGTTCAATATACAAACAAGTCAGGTTGAAAATACGTTTAATATATATCTTTAACCAATCTCTTCGTATCCTTCGCTTCCGCTTTCTTCGAACAATATTAATTTTTCTTCGGTAACAACTTTTTGCTCTGCTAACATGTTAATAATATTGTTGCGCTCACGGCAGCGTTTAATCGCGTCACCGCCGAATTACTGCACTCCGCGGAAAGAAAAGAGAACACCGCGTATAACACACTTAAGTTTTATTAGAAAACGCGTTACAAAAGGCCACGGAAAACGTAAAGAAATCTCGAGCCGATGATCCAGCCTGTCGACCATTCCGAATCCGGCGGCTCACTCTCTTGAACCTCGCTGTCAACAAACTCCGTTGCTACCTGAACAAAAGCGTCCAAGCGATCGATCGTTGAAAATCTTCATATATCGCGTGAACGACACACGCCGCATCTCGCAACACTGCCCCCTCTCTTTTCTAGATCATCCCGATGATCAAAAAGAAGCCAACCTTCCCGCTCTCTTCCAGACCGCTATCTCAGAATAAATGAGCCGGTTGACCGGAAACTCTTCTCGAGAATCCCTTCTGGGGTACCTTCTGTGTCCACAAAATCCTTCCGACTTCAGACAAAGGGAAACTCACGTGGACCCATCGTCCACAAGGACACCCCAAGTCCCCGCCTCGGCATTTACCCAAAGACTCACGGAAAACCACGTTCATAACCGTAAGCAAAACGGACTTCTAATGCGGCCTGAAAGATGAAAATCTTGCAACAACTCGACACGACGCAGATGTCCCCCGACGTCCAACGACGAAACGGAAATTCAGGGTAGCAACAGAGTTATAACTGAAAGAAAGAAAACTAAACGAGTAACTACGCTTAAAACAAAACAAATACCCGCAACATTTCAAAAACAAATAAAACAAATACACCCCCAATTAATTTACACGGAACTCCGACGCGTGCTCCCTCCTTTCGCAAAACGAAGCCAATCTATCAGCATGCACCACTCTACTTCTATGCCTATTTGAGCGACGAATACAATATACCACATCACTCAATTTCTTAACGACCACGTAAGGCTCCTCCCAATTTCTCTGCAATTTAGGAACTTTCCTCTTGTTTCTGCGAGAATTAATAAACCAAACCTTTTGCCCAACATCAAAAAGAACATACCTAGCTTTCAAATCGTATCGCATCTTTGCCTTGTTTGATTTCATTTCTAAACGCTCTCTAACATCCTGATGGATCTCCTCTAGTTTCGACTCTAACTCACGAATATAATCTTCCAAAGAACTTGAACAGTAATTTGGCGGAGAACTCCGTAACAAATCTAACGGCAGACGCAAATCACGCCCGAAATTCAATTCGGCAGGTGAAACCCTTGTAGCCTCATGCCTAGAAGATCTGTAACCAAAAAGAAACATAGGAATCCAACAATCCCAATTCTTCTGATTCTCATCAACAAACTTAGATAAATACTGCATTATCGTCTGATGTTGTCTTTCAACTTGCCCATCAGACTGCGGATGAAGAGCAGTAGTTCTTGTTTTCTTCATTCCTAATAACCACGACAATTCCTGAAAAAGTCGAGATTCAAAATTTTTACCTTGATCCGTATGTAACTCCAACGGCACCCCATATCTAGAAACTACCCGATTGACAAAAACCTCCGCCACAGTCGACGCTCTACTATTCTTTAAAAGAAAAGCTTCTACCCAGTTAAAAAAACAATCCACAAGTACAAGGAGATATTTATTTCCTGAAGAAGACAACGGAAAAGGACCCAAAATGTCCATCTGTAACCTCTCAAAAGGCGCACCGGCATTAAAAACCTGCAACGGAGCCTTACCCTTGTCTGAAGGGTTTTAAGTGAAAACTTTTTTTTCAATACAAACTTTGCAAGATTCACACCAATTTTCCACATCTTTTTTACATGAAGCCCAATAAAACCGCTTGCGAATTTTTCCTAACGTCTTATTAACTCCGAAATGATTCCCAGAAGGAACATCATGAGTCTCCTCCAAAATTTGCTTAATCCTCTTCTGAGGAACAATTACTTCAAGAAAACTTGACTTCAAATTCGGAGCTATCCACCTTTTATGTAGAACTCCATCTGAAACAACTAAAGCGTCCCAATGAGACCAATAAATCCTCGAAGAAGGGCCCCTAGCAGAAACTTCTTCCCAAGAAGAACGACAACCCTTTTCCTTTCCAAGTAAAATAATTGATACGGCCTGATCTTCCAGCTGATCCTTTCGCCACTCCTCGGATGCGCCCCCCTCAAAAACTAGTCGAGCTACCTGCTCCTCTTGCTTCAAAGCATCTCTTACCTCTACCTTCAAACAATACCTGCAGCAAGATTCCGCACAAGGTCGCCTAGAAAGTTCATCCGCGTTCCCATGCGCTTGACCGCTCCGATAAGCTATTTTGAAGTCATACTGCTGGAGCCTTTCCACCCAACGAGCTAAGTGACTCTCCAAATTTCTAAAAGACATAAGCCATTTAAGTGACGCATGATCAGTGCAAACTTGAAATTTCCGCCCATACAGATAATGATGGAAAGAGTTTATTGAATCCACCATTGCCAATAACTCACGCCGAGTAACACAATAATTCCTCTCAGCCTTACTCAATACCTGACTATAATAAGCGATGACCCTCTCCGTCCCCTGCTGAACCTGCGATAAAACTGCGCCAACACCATGACCGGAAGCATCCGTGTCCAAGATTAATTCTTCTTCAAGAAGAAAAGAAAGCACAGGAGGAGAAGACAACGTCTGTTTAAGATTTGCAAATGCGTCGTGACACTGCTCTGTCCAAACAAACTTAACCTGGTTTTCAGTCAAAGCGAATAGCGGCTTTGCAATCAAAGAAAAAACCTTCACAAATTTACGATAATAAGAACAAAATCCCAGAAAACTGCAAACTTGTTTCTTATTTTGTAGAACAGGCCACTCCGTCACAGTTGCAATTTTTTCTGGATCCGTCAAGATCCCCTCGGCCGAAACCACATGACCAAGATATTTCACTTGCCTCCTAAACAAATTACACTTTTTAGGATTAAGCTTCAAATTAGCTGCCCTAAGCCTCAGAAAAACTTTCTTCAAATTGGCTACTTCCTCCTCGAAGAACTTACCAAAACCAACTACGTCATCTAAATAAACCAAACAAATCTTGGTTAGCAATTGCTGAAGAATACGCTCCATGAAACGCTCAAAAGTGGCTGGAGCACAAACCGAAAGGCATCACCGTGAACTGCCACAATCCATTGCCTACTGAAAAAGCAGTCTTTTCCCTATCCTCTGGTTGAATTCTTAACTGCCAATACCCACTTTTCATATCCAAGGTAGAGAACCACTCATTCCCGGACAATTGATCCAGAAAATCGTCAACCCTAGAAAAAGGATAAGGGCTATTCTACAATGAGTTGAAAATGTCCCGTCGCCAGTTGCAACTACTAGGGAAAAAGTATTATTTTACGTGCTGCGGTTGCCAGTTGCTGTTGACAAAAGTTAAAAGTTGACCAACTCTCTTTTAGCAACCGCAACGACACAAAGCGCAACCAGAAATAATACTTTTCTTTTCGTAATTGCTACCTTTCGCAACTGGCAACGGGACATTTTCAACTCATTGTAGAATGACCCTAAGAATTTTTGATCATGACTGCGTTAAGTTTGCGATAATCCACACAAAATCTTAAACCCTCGTCCTTCTTCTTTACAATCACCGCCGGGGAAACCCACGGGCTAAAAGATTCTTCAATGACTTCTTGGTCTTTCATTTCCTGAAGAATTTTCTCCACCTCAGTCCGCATTCCCAACGGAACCCTCCTTGGAGCTTGCTTAATTGGACGAGGATTGTGCAGATTAATTCATGCTGAAAAACATCACAGTTTCCAGCCACGATCTGATCAGAGAAGACATCCTGAAATTCGATCAAGACCTCAGCAAAAACGCCCCTTTGTGTCTCATCCAAATCGACTGCGTTTCGTTCATAAAATTCTTTTAAACTATCCGGAACTCCCACGGCAACATCACACACCCGACCGCAAATCTTCTCCGTTCCACCCGAGGAAGCAACAATGAGAGTCTTCATCATCCTATCCAACCCTGTCTTCCTGAAACAGTCTAGACCTAGAATACAGTCGTCAAATATATCCGCTACATAAAGAGGCATTTTCAAAGAACGTCCCCCTACGATTCGAGCCACACATCTGAATTCAACAGGACCCTTCTCCCCGGTAAGATATCTCAAACTCGGTCTCCCTGCCAACTTCTGACACTGCGACCTCTCTACAAAATTAAAATTCACGATCGACACATCGGAGCCCGTATCAAATTTAAAATAACACGATTTATCGGTCAAAAAACCGGAAAAAAGAAATAAATTATTTTTCTTGATATCAACTCGTTTACCAGAAAATATCCTTTCCGGGGTGTCCCATCCCATAGCCGAACCCACCCCTGGAAGTTCGACTAAGCCTTGTTTTCCGACAAATTAGCCGAACACTCGTAGCGGAAGTGCCCCTTCTTTCCGCACTTCCAACACTCCTTCTCTCTTCGCTCACCATCTCCCCTCTGCTCCCGCTCCTTCTTCGTTCCATTCCCCGTCTTCCGCTCGCCGTTTTTCTTAAAATTATACGGCGCTTCCCTGCTCGCCCGAAAACTATTCTCTTGAATAGCTTTCACTGCCTTCGCCCGTTCAACAGCAGTCCTCAACGACGTCACATTTTCTAATTGTAACGTACGCTTCACGAAGCCATCCGAGAGAGCGGCAATGAATTGCGCGCAAGCGACTTTCTCGCGAACTCTCCGGGTACGCGAGACGGGACAAACGCTCCAGATCCGCGCCGAGTACCGCAAAATCCTCGCCACCCCTCTGCTTACGAGTCGCGAACTGCGCATAACAACTTCGAAAAAGCTCCCGCTCCCCGAACCGCGATTCTAACTTCAAACGTATCTCATCGTAGCTAAACCTCTCTTCCATCCCCTCTAAAACCGAGCGCGCTTTCCCCCTCAGATTCGTGGCCAAGACCGTTGCTTTCGCCGCGTCGCCTTACCCGTTCGCACGCGCGACCAGCTCGAACTGTACAAGAAACTCTCTCCAAGGAACACTCCCGTCAAACACGTCCGGCTTAATTTTCACTCCCGACAATTCCCCCGCCCGAATAGGAGAACGACTCGAAAACGACTCACCTGATACAGCACGTTGAAGCCGCTCCTCCAGGCATCGGATGTCCTCCTCCTTTCGGTGCACAAAGTCGCTAAATTCCCGCTCCTTCTGACGGAACAAATCCCTCTCAAGATGACGCTCCTCCCGCAGCTGCTCTAACTCCTGAAGAACCGCGCGCAGCGTTTCGTTCTCGGATGTTGCCGCCGCCGCCGCCGCCACCGATGCCTCCACCACTCCAGCCGCAACCTGAGTACGCGTTCTCCGCGGCGAGTGCACTAGAGCCATGCCGCCGCTTTCACAATTTCAATCCCAGACGAGCCCTCAAATGTTACGCTCACGGCAGCGTTTTCGCGTCACCGTCGAATTACTGCACTCCGCGGAAAGAAAAGAGAACACCGCGTATAACACACTTAAGTTTTATTAGTGAACGCGTTACAAAAAGCCACGGAAAACGTAAAGAAATCTCGAGCCGATGATCCAGCCTGTCGACCGTTCCGAATCCGGCGGCTCACTCTCTTGAACCTCGCTGTCAACAAACTCCGTTGCTACCTGAACAAAAGCGTCCAAGCGATCGATCGGTGAAAATCTTCATATACCGCGTGGACGACACACGCCGCATCTCGCAACAATATTGTCATAAATCTCTTGACCCATAATCATAGATACGGAGCTTATTTTTTCAGGAGGCGTATCTATTAAGAGATCGTTCTCCCGCAGCAAACTTTCACAATATTTAAGGGCATTTGTTAACTCGCCTTTACAGTTTTTATCGTGTAACGATCGCGTGTCTTCTTCTAATTTCTCATGTAAATAAGATGGACCAGATTGATTTTTCATTTTTTACAAAAATAGCACACAATTTCACGTCAAATACAGACTAGAAACGCTCACGACGAAAATCAACAAACGAATAACGGTTCCTGGCATTTAAACGCAGTCCACGCAATGTTTTCCTGTATCGTTATTGAAACACAAATGTTCTTGCAGCAACGTAGATTTCATATAATGTGCCTGGTGCAAGACAATATTATGTTTTANTTGCTTTTTTGATAAATACCATCCCAAACTATGTAAATATACAGAGCAAGAATGATCAATGTTGTAAATTGTTTGTGAAAAAATATATGTATTTTTTATATTATTCGTCGCTGTGTTTATAATTACCACTTATATATATTTATACACATATTCATTTGTATTCCAAACACATAAAGAAAAACAGTATAAAAAAAAAAAAAAAA
>NW_018022549.1:17488-26978 GCF_002006095.1 Pseudomyrmex gracilis | reverse complement strand
TATATATATATAAGGGATGACTTCATCCCTTAAAACCGTTTTTGGACGCAACGGAATATGTCAATATTCGTCTATTGACCACTCCTATATGTGTGAAAAATTTCATCAAAATCAGAATTTTCGCGAGATTCCCTTGTAAGTGTAAATAGTGAATTATATTGTATTATATTTTTTTTTATTTGAATTATTTTGTATTATATATATATATATATATCATTAAAGTCTATTTACCATATTAATAAATGTTTTAAAAAATTATTTTAATGTTTCATACAAAAGTTTCATTTAAAAAGATCTTCTCTATTTAATCATATTAATAAATGTTAAAAAACTTTTTTAACATAATGTTTTAAAACATTGATTAATATTTGAGGTGAAATCATTCTTTATATATATATATATATATATATGTATATATGAGGAGTGATTTCATCCCTTAAAACCGTTTTTAGACTGCAACGGAATATGTCAATATTTATCTATTGATCCTCTCTACATGTGTGCAAAGTTTCATCAAAAGCAGAATTTTCCACCTCGCGAAGTTCCCTTATTAATGTACAAATAATATAAAAAAATATGTATTTGCACGTTATTAACTCATGCTCAGTAAGAGAAATGACTTCTTTACTATTCTTTTCTAATATTGCTTTCTTCTTCTCTTCCGGTTGTTCCGTAAATCATCGTAATCATCGGCTGATTAGCCAGTCAAAAAATAATGAAGAAAGATAGGTACGCAATAGTGGAAAAGAATTGAAGAAGATTTTATTTTAATTGCCGCGTACGATAACAAATAATATATGTATACACAGTAAGTAATGTATATACATACAGTACTGAAAAATAAATAGTACACTATACTTTATATTTATCATATAAAAATGTTTTAGTAAAAAAGAAATATACAAATTACAAATATACAGATAAAAAATTAACAAAAATAAATATACAAAAATATATTGATATAGTTTTTAAGAATGATAATGATAAAAGTGATTAAACATAAAATTATTTATAGAATACCATAAGAGAAAAGTTAAGAATAGAATAAAAGAACTTACATTAAAAATAAATAAAAAAAAGTACTTATACTATTACGTTTTCGTTTTCCAGGTTGTTTATCCGTTAGCTTTGTACACTTCATGGAATTACTTAAAGAGTTACATGCTATATTTACAATAAACAATATATGTACATACCATAAATTTTACTATTACACATAAAATTAAAATATTTGTATGTAACTCATGTAAATATCTATTACAGCGTAGAACAAGTAAATAAAATTTACGTATACTTTCAACATTAAATTACATTACCTGTTTCATCAGTATTACGAATATTTTGGTTTAAGGTATTTCCTTTTTCGGAGCCACTATCTGATTCAGATTCATTTTCTGAATTCTGTTCATTTTCTTGTACGGCTTCTAAATATCGAAGAAGTATATCTCTGCTTGATACTTGTTTGTAATGTTTCTTATGTATTTTGTCTACATGACTCATCGCACGATCCAAAACTTCATCATTCAGATAAAGTTGAATACAATGTTTTGCTATATGTTGTTTTAATTTCGTACCATGCAAAGTAATTGACTTACTTGTGTTACATTTACGCACAAATTTGCGCATTAAAGTACAAACTCTAAGATATCGATATCTGTTTTTGTCAAAACCAGGTAATCCAAATATAAAAGGATTTTTTTCCGGTACATTTGCTTTTATACGAAATTTCAAAAGTAATGTAATACAGTCAAACATTTCGCTTGACAATAAAACGGGTACTGCTCGTCCTAGTTTTCCTTTGATGCAAAATTGCACATATTTCTCAGCAATTCTTTTATCTTCCATAGATACAGATTCATAAAGATCTATATCATTAAACATAGTTATTTACTTTTACATGATGTTTAAAACTTTCTATTTCTACTCGTTCTATTTCTCCTGGTCGACGTCTATTAGAAACATATACGGAAGTTAACGTAACTTCGGCTAGTGTGAGCCATTTTTCATATGAGAAAAATTCTTTTAATGTTGTATATACTGCAAATCTTTATTTTGTCAAATGTGTGTAATTTTTTAATATCGTCAAGTGATGGGAGATTAATTTTTTTGTCTTTTATGGACAAATTGCAGTTCTTTAACCATTTTATTATTTGTTCGAACATCCACACCAAGTAATTTTACAAAATTTTTAACTAATTTCTTCTTGTCTTCTTCTTTAATGCATTCCGTAATAAGAATATTTCTTAAGTATTTAAGAAGAATTGATAAGGTAGATGCTACTGCAGGAGTTTTATAAACTTGTGTCTTATTATCATATTTTGCAACTATATTTATTGCAGAAATACAGTCATTATATAATCGAGGATGATACACCGACTGAAAATCTTGTACTTTTGTATTTATATTCTTCAATGCTAGAAGAAACCGACCAAGAAGAACCGACGTAACCTTGCACGAATGATATCGTGCTGATGTGATTCTTTATATTTTATACACATTCTATTAGCATATCTAATTAATAATTCATCGTATCTCACAATACGTGTTACTTTATCATCTCGCATAATAGGAAAAATATTTTTTTTAAAGTTTCATTTGCCATAGAATGAAGTCTTCCGGTAATTTGTCTGCCCATAATCAAAACATTTCTATCTTTTTGAAAATTTTTGTTTAGACAAACTCGAGCATGATGACGTACTGCGCTTTTTGCAAAAAAATCTTTTACATTTAACACAGGCTATAAAATCGGTAGCAGTTTTATTAGTTTTCTCATTTGGACGTCTGTTTACGATTAATAATTGTCCAGAATTAAGTTCAGCTTGTGTATTATATTTAAAGTTTCCTTTCTTCCGAATAGTTTCCACTATTTTTTTCCTTTCTGGATGTCGTTTAGGTAACACAGTGAATTTTTTCACTTCTAGTTCGTTACGGTGAATTGTTACTAAATGACGTGCAAGTTGGGATTGTAATTTGTTGCAAAAAACACAACAGTTTTGTGTTTTTTTTTCGTTGATTTTGTACTAGATGTTTCAACGTACATGACCTCGTCGTTACATATCGATTTGCCAATATTCGTGTTCAAAGTGTCCGAACTTGAAACTAAAGATGTAGACCTGTTCAATTTTGTACGTAGCTTTGTGTAGATTTATGCGAAGAAAACCTTTGTTCCGTAGGTACGTAGTCTTTATCGGTATTATTATCTAGTGAAAGAGTAATAAATGGATTACATAATTATGTAAAAGACACAAGTCTCATAACAGTGAAATATACATAATATATACAGGGTGATTCAGAACAACCCGTTATCCTTGAAAATACATATTCTTGACTAAATTCTAAGACAACTTTTTATTTGGCAAAATTTTGTCTGAAGCTTACTTTTTGAGTTACTAATAAAAATAGTTGACGTACCATGAATCGGATTTAAAAGGTAGGCAGGGGCGGCGCAACTCACCGTGATTGACAGTAATTTATGTGATGCACGGATTAAATGATACAAATTACGAATGAGTAAATAAATAAGAGAAAAAAAGAGAGAGAGACAGAAAAAGATACAGAAACAATGCGTAGCGATCAGCTGATCGCGTCAGGCACCACACGTAATCGCCCGCGTCTTTGACGGTGAGTTGCGCCGTCCCTGCCTACCTCTTGCATCCGACTTGTGGTAAGTCAACTATTTTTATTAGTAACTCAAAAAGTAAGCTTCAGACAAAATTTTGCCAGATAAAAAGTTGTCTTAGAATTTAGTCAAGAATATGTATTTTCAAGGATAACGGGTTGTTCTGAATCACCCTGTATTTGTATGTCAATATTGATAATATGTAGATTAAATATACGCAATAAAATGAGAAAAATGTATAAATTAATAATAAAATTTAATTCTTATAAACAAATATAATTGTGCCAACAAAAAAATAAAATACATTAATAGATATTAGATTTAATTAACATTGTTTCTTTAAAACAAGAGTTATATTATGATAAACATCATGTAAATATCAGAGTATATAATGTTTTTCTTAAATTTATTAAAATTGTATTATATAAAATGTAATATATTTACATACACACGCGCGCGCACGCACACGCACACGCCATAATTAAATTTTTGTAAGCTGCTTCTATGTACGATAATATAATACTTGCAAAACTACGTCACCACTTTGATGTACTCTGATATTGAAATATTATTTAGAAAATCATAGTCTTTCGTACAGAAAAGTTTCATTGCTTTTACTTTCTTTAGCAAAATATACAGGGTGATTCATTTTAATCGCCCCAAGCGGATGTCATTGAAACTAAAAGAGAAAAAAAAGTTTCAAATAAAAGTTATAGAGTGGTAAAATACGATAGTCTTAATCAATTTTGTGTAAAGGCCATTTCACGTCAAGATCACCATAAAAGTTTTTAATAGAAGTCCCTATTGTTTATGCATATTCATGTAGCTGACATCAAGGCATTTTCAGAAAACACTGGTTACAACCTATTGTTAGTTGAAAATTCATAACTCAGAAAGTTCTCAACTAAAAATAGGTTGTAAATAGTGTTCTGAAAATGCCTTGAAGTCAGCTACATAAATAAGCATAAACAATACGGATTTCCATTAAAAAATTTTAAGGTGACCTTAACGTGACCTTGGAAATGGCCTCTACACAAAATTGATTAAAGCTATCGTATTTCACCACCCTATAACTTTTATTTGAAACTTTTTTTTCTATCTCTCTTAGTTTCAACATCCGCCTGGGGCGATTAAAATGAATACCTGTATATTGTTGTATTATTGTCTAATAAATATATAAACAAAACCAAAAGTTATTATACAATATTTACAATATAATCAGAACTTTTAAGATAGTTTAAATAATACTGTACTCACCACTAGACACGTGCAGAGTAATACTTTTCCTTGAATTAAGATTACATTTGTAATTATCTGTCTTATTGGTGGTTATACTTTCATTGTCAGAGTTTATTGTCACGAGAGTATTTGCTAAAAATATATATCAGAATAGAGTACTGTTAGTAACGTATATGTTACTTCAAAATATTATAAAATGACAGTAAATAGTTATTACCACAGGTTACGTTTTCTTTATGTAAAGAGTTTTGAATGTGGATAATCTCTTTATTTGCATTCAAATCACAATAGCGGTTCATTTTATTACTATCTTCTAAAAATGAAGAACTTTTATTGTGTAAAACTTCCTTAATGTGTAAAATTTCTCATTAAAGAAGTGTATTTTTAAATAAATATATATACTTACTATAAGATGTAAGCACACATATATTTTTCTGGCAATTCTCAGGTTTTCAAGAATTGACAATCTCGTTCTGATCTTTTAAATTATCACAGGTTTTCTTTTTCGTAGATCTTCTTTTGACATTTTCTGACATGTAAAAAGAGTATAGATCTTCTTTTGACATTTTCTGACATGTAAAAAGAGTATCTTATTTATAATATACATAATCTCTCTGCATATACATAAATATATTTAATATATGTAATATAATCTTACCACAAGATAAATTTTCTTCAGTGTATATCATATACCTATGATCTTGATTGAAAATATTAGTCCCTTCATTATGTGTACTCATTCTATCATTTGTAACCTTGGTAGTATTTTCGGAACACATAAAAGATTTTGATTTAAAGTCAACATCTATCTTAGTTTGAATATTTTCATCATCATAGGTTTCCTTTTTGGTAATATTTACTAAACATGTTAAGAGAATATTTTATTTATAACATATAATCTTGTGTCTGTATTTACACAAATATATTTAATAAGTGTAATAATTTTACCAAAAGATAAATCTTCTTCATTGTCTATCATATAACTATGGTCTTGATTAGGAATCTTATTATCTGTAATTCTATCATTCATAGCTTTGGTGGTATTTTTGAAACATGTAAGAAATTTTGAGGTACAAACTATAGAAAGTTGTTTTGAAAACATATTTGCAACTTAATATAATAAAATAAAATATATAATATTATAAAATATACTCACCATAAGATGCTGATACACAAACATGTTTTTCGCAATCAGACTTTTCTAAAAAGTCGACATCTATCTTAGTTTGATTATTTTCATCATCACAGGTTTTCTTTTTGATAATATTTACTGAACATGCAAAGATAATATCTTATTTATAATATATAATCTTGTCTGTATTTATACAAATATATTTAATAAGTATAATAATTTTACCAAAAGATAAATCTTCTTCAATGTCTATTGTATAACTATAGTCTTGATTAGCAATCTCCTCATTATGTGTACTCAATCTATCATTCATAGTTTATTTTCAAAACATGTAAAAGATTTTGACATACAAGCTATAGAAGTTTGGTTTGAAAAAGTTTTTGTACCTAAGTATAAATAAGATAAAATATACTTACTATGAGATGTAAGAATGTTTCTTTGGTAATTATTCTTTAAAAATTCAGAGACAGAAACAGAGACAAAGGTATTTACTAATCGTATATAGGTTTAAGTTAGTATTTGAACAAATTGTTTTCAAGAGATATTTATCATCTGGAGACAAGTATCAAATAATTAATATTAATAACAGCTCAATGAAACAAATTATAATACAATGAAAACAATGAAAAAACCAAAGAGCCTAAACCCAAGAATTTTTTATATTTTTTTATTGTATTATAAGTGTAAAACAATATTAACACTATATATATATATTTATGCTGTTGCTTTTATAAAATATATGTATGAGTTTGTGTTCTGTTGAGTTTGGAAAGAAAGATACGTAATAATTATGAGGTTATATTTTACTGAATGTAACTGAAATATAATAAAAGAATCTATAAAACATTAATGTATAAGTATGTATATAAGTAGAATGCAATTTGTTTAAGAATAATTATTTACTTTTTACTGAGTGTATATTTTTTTACTTCTCGCTGTATATTAATCTAATATAAAATAAACATGTATAGAGAGAGATAATATATAGAAAAACATATTTCAATACAATTTTTTTACCATTTTTGGCAATAACATCTGCGGGATAGCAAACTCCATTGCTATATTTTGCTTTTATACCTCGACTTTTAGTATTAAAAACATTGCTTGAAGGAGTTGAAGGACACACATAATGTACATTGTCGTAAAATTTTACAAGCGTGTACATAATATATATTTAATTGTAAACGATAGTTAAATAACAAGATGAAAGCAATCGAAGATTAGTTTTATGCAAATGATATTAGTATTACACTTTATGAAATGTAAAGAGCCGTCTACAATGGAGAGTTGTAGGCCGTAATAGTAAGAAATTGACCAATCACAGACTAAGTACAGAAGAATAATCGATTGTGATTTGTCAATTTTCTTACTGTTTTTTTCTAAAACTCTTCATTGTAGACGACCCTTAAGGCAGACGTGACGAAACCAATTGATAACAGTGGTCTATAGTTTCCACCGAAGCATTAATTCACACCAAATGCGACGTAGAATCAAATTCAAGTCGATGGAAACCTGTCAAATTGTGCTGATTTCACTTCCGCTTCGATCTATAAGTACTCTACTTCCAATGGAAACAGAGCACTAAATTTGATCAGTACCGGAGTGAAACCGAATTGAGGGTTTCGGTGGAAACTAGACCAGTGAGACCTGTTCTACAATACAGTCGTAAGCCGTAAGTCGTAACAAATTGACCAATCACAATCGATTATTCTTCTGTGATTTATCTGTGATTGGTCAATTTCTTACGACTTACAGCTTACGACTGTATTGTAGAACAGGCCTGAGTAACCAACATCTAAACTTGTCGGTGGTATAAATCAAAACCGATTGGCAACTGTGATAAAAAAAAAAAAAACTCGATAAAAAGAACAAAAGACCGAGCTGCACCCGGGTGCATCTCCGGTTACAGTAGGCCGCTGATCTAGCGAAATCGACCATTCACATTTGTCAAATCAGCTAATCGATTTACGTGATTGGTCAATTTTTCGAGATCAGCTGCCTGTTGTGACCGGAGTTGCACTCAAGTGCATCTCGGTCTGTTCTTTTTAATTTTGAATTTTACAAGATCGCTAGTCGGGTTTACCTTTTTATCCCGACGAGATTTGACAAAGTTTACTCACGTATTAATTTCTGATAAACCGCTTCACGTCTCCTGTCACTACGTGTCAGTATATCGCTTTTCTCAAGCAATCTTTCCAGTTGACTGACAAATTTTACTACCGATAGCCCAACGCAGGGCGAATCACCGTTCTAATAGCTGCCGATCGTAAAACGCTTACCTGGGATTGGTCCGATACGTATTACCTGTTAGGACGGGCCAATTCGCTCTAAAGTTGCCAACATGGACTTTGGAAGGTGACCAATGAGATCGATCCGCAGCAATCTCGTGCACCGTGATGACCCTTTAAGGGTCGTCTACAATGGAGAGTTTTAGACCGTAACAGTACGAAATTGACAAATCACAATCGATTATTCTTCTGTACTTTGTCTGTGATTGGTCAATTTCTTACTATTACGGCCTACAACTCTCTTAAAGAGCCGTCTAAATCAATGGCTGTGTTTCAAAATTCACTGTCAGCGCTAAAGATCTATAGTTTACGTCACATATATTATACAATTTTAGCACTGGCAGCGTGCTGGCAGTAAATTTGGAACACAGCTAATGGAGAGTTGTAGGCCGTAATAGTAAGAAATTGACCAATCACAGACAAAGTACAGAAGAATAATCGATTGTGATTTATATTAGTGAAAGACGGCCGTGTATCGCGTGGTAGTAGGAACAAAAAGAACTGCACACTTTGACTTCGAAGGTTGACTACGGAGGTAGTACCCTATACATACTCCTCCCTGATATTGATATTGGAATACTCTGTGACTAAACCTTAAAAGAAAACACTTGATTTCGTTAAAAGAATTGTAAGCCTAATAGGACAAGAGTCCTTTAGCAATATATTTCTAAAAAAAAAAAAAAAAAAAAAAAGAGCAAGGAGATCGAACTTGATAGCGCGCGAATGGAAAAAGTGGTCCCAATTTTTACGATTTATTTGGAGAGAATCCACTCAAAGGAATAGGTTTTTAGGATTGGACGCCATTTGCAAAACTGTGCATGTACACAACTAACACATGTACACGTTCAGTGTATGCATATATGTAATACTCCTATATGGCTAGTTGAGCAAGTTTTCCATAAGCGGGACTTGTTCCAACACTGAAGGATAGAAGATAGATGCTTATTGGCTCTCCAAGAAAGAGTAGGAGGAGTGTTCAATAATTGGTAATGCGCAAGCGTTGCGGAAAAATTTAAACAGGATTATAAAAGGAATCTACTAGTTAGTAATTATTAAGAAAAAGAAATATAAAAAGTGTCTATAAATGGTTTTATTTTCTAATTACAAAAAGTTATACGTAAAATTTTATTAGATAAATATGTTCAAGGCCCGATTAAAAAAAAAAATTAATTTATATTGTGCAAGAAAGTGAAAACAATATAGAAAAGAGAT
>NW_018022549.1:7587-12668 GCF_002006095.1 Pseudomyrmex gracilis | reverse complement strand
GCGCAGTTCGAGCGCAACTTCGTTGCGCGTGAAACTTGGCGCGAGGCACTACCGTGCCTCTTGATTAGCTTAATATACTTCAAAGTAGACTTCAGAGAACACGTGAGAGATAATAAAAATAAAAAAAAAAGTTTTGAGTAGAGTTTAATAATCAATTTTTAATACATTTTTTATTTTAATAACATTATTATTATAACATTCTACTATATAAAATAAATGAAACTAATATTTCTTATTTAGAAGTTACGATAAATAAAAAAATTGCTTGCATACTTTCGTAATATTAAAGGTTCTACGTACGACTTTTGCTCAAGAATTTTGAGTGTTTCGTTGTGTCTGTTGCTTCTTTTACTGTTCCAACAAACTTCTGAATCGTCATAGTTGCATCTTTTATTATCGGAATGACTTTGCCTAAATGCAAAAAAATATATGTATAAAAATGTATAAAATATATAAAATTCATAATTTTGTATTGTACATATAAAAATTGTGTTTGCTTACTCGTATTATTATAAAATTCATCTATTTTTGTTGAATCGTGTACATTTTCAATAGGCAATTGTAATTGAGACTGCGAGCCAATATCTAAAATATGAAGAAAGTCATAATAAATTCTATTCTTTAAAAATATTTATAACATATTTAAGATTTCAATGTAGTATTCAATACCCTTTTCAGTTTGTATAAAAATATTAGATGTATGATTTTCTGCCTCATCACAAATCGAATCCTCGTCAGCTGAATGTGATTTAAAAATGTTTTAGAAATTGATTTAAAAATGTGCTTTAGAAATGTTATAATAAAGTCAAAGTTTTATTATATAATAGTTATAAAGTTTAATTAGAACTTATTAAGAAAGAGAAATAAAGATATGTAATTATTATTATTTAAAAAAACTTTACATGAGATGAGATAATACGACGTCTAGAGCACATTAACTGTCTATCCTTCTGTGAAACTTGCTGCTTTGATGAAATAGTTACTTTTACATCTTTTCTAGCACTTTGGTCAAAAACGGCTAGTTCACATGAAACAATATAAAGAATCCATATACACTATTACTATATGTTTAATTTAAATATATAATTTTTATAGTTAAAAGTGACTGCAACTTTTGTCAAATAAAACTTCTATTTAAAGTATACAAATAAATTATGGAAATTATTATTTCAAAAGCAAAACTAAAGTGCGGAGAAACTATTACATGCAAGCAAGTTTGATTTAATATATTCAGACTTAAATTGTTCTTTTTTTTTTAAACAACCAAGCAAAACAGGATTTTTAAAATAAAAACAGTTGTGTGGAATGCATCATTTAAAGCAAACTGTAAGACATTTATATAAAATCGTGTTTTATTTAGAGTTAAAATATTTTTAAAATCCATTCTTATGTTTAAATAAATGAAAGGTTACGTTTTCTCTTTCCTGTAAGGCGCGATGTATCTGTTTTAGATTGTTCAGGTATCGCAGTTACTGCAGTCATCGAGGCCTTTAAATTTCGTAATTGTTGTTTCAGTGTTTGCGTTTTAAGTGATTCCTCAATATTCGCAGCTATTTTTTCCGGATCTGCTCCACTATCTGTAAAAGCATAAAGCTGATCTTCCAAGGACTTCAGTTTTGCACACCCATCAGCATATGTCTCTACAATTGAAATTGATATAGATCTGTTTTAGTATTTCATCAAATAATATGTATGTACAAGGAAGCACATCCCTCAGGCTATATTAAATAATGCATTTAAATAACAACTTATTGAAAAATTTGTATTAATAATGATAAAAACCATTAATATCCTGGTAAAATAGAACAGCATTCAATCGATAGATTGATTGGCATCAATTTGGTATAATTTCTTTTGCAAAAGAAGAAAGTAAATCTTCAAAATAAATTTTTCCAACTTTTTATTTGATTCTAACTTCAAAGAAAATATAGTAAATCTATTTTTTTTATAATAAAAAAACATTTGTAAAAATTATTTTTTGTTACTAGTTTTATCATTTATAAATTGAGATAAGAAATTAAAGAAACTCGGTCTAGAGAGCATCTCTTTTTGCAAAAAAATATCATCTCATCTAATTGTAAGCTGAGCTCTTACATAAGAATATTTGATAGTGTAATACGTTTTACTTAGTATATAATTCAATAATAAATTCAATAGTAAATTCAAGTGTAAATGTATGTAGTTGAACTATGTACTACAAAAAGATGCAAGAAATTTATTTTTATGCAAAAGAGAGTATGCCATACGATGAATATTTTTGTAACTTTACTTACCTTTGCTGCTAATCAATTTTTTGTACTTTTCCTGATGTAGATGGTTTAAATAAATGTGACAAACAATAGCAAAAATATAATAAAAATATATTTTACTTTATACTAAACTTACTAGCTCGTGCTCTGAATTTGATGCCGTATGTCACCCAATCATTCGGCGCATCTGCCAATTTTTTGGCTAAATTTGTGATAAGTTTAAAATCTTCTTCTTCATATGGAGGTGGCATAAATTTTGTCATAAGCTTTCCTTTTTTAATATCGTATTCAATCCATTTTATTGGAACAAGGTCTATTTTTCTGACACCTGGACGTCCTCGAGAAATAAACTCTACGATTTGATAATCGCAGAGATCTTCGTTTTCGTCAGAACTCATCTGTAAATAACAAGAGTTATTCTAGCTACATTAATTTATATCACATATTATTTGAATAGTTGATCTCACGACAAGAAATGTTTTAATATGTATAATACAAATTAATGTAGAAATTTTAAAATCACTTGAATCTTAATTAACACATTTTTTCCCGTTCGTTCAATTTAATAAATGCACTATTTACAAAATATATCAATAATATAGATAACTAAAAAAACGAGGCAATACGAGTCAATAAATAAGGTGTACATATATTTTATTGAAATTCTCTCTTTTACAATTATAAAGTGTTTGACTAAACGTTTTGATTCTTGGATAAAATCTTTATCACTAGTAGTAGTACTAATTTTTTCTATGTTTAAAAGTTAAAAATCAAGACGAGCATGTAAAGAGTCAAATAATGCTCGAAAGCAAAATCTCCCCTCCCCTCCAGTTGAGTGTTTTCTTAATGTTTTCTTAATGTTTTTGGATGCCTTCTCAAAAATAAGAGCGACGCGCAGCGATGAAAACATACGTTATGAAGGAAAACATTTGTTCAATATGATTGCTTTTTTTCATTACAAAACTTCGGCTGCATATGTGTATTATAAAATCGTAAAGCGAGGAAATTGGAAAAACATGATACGATGTCATGTAACTGTTTGTATGTGATGACATAAAGTCTATTTTTATTTCGTATTAACGTAACCTGTATTCTAACTAGAACAATTCAAAATTCGGGATATACTCTGACCGTTCGACTTTATTTGCAACAATAAATGAGAGATAAGAGAAGTGATAAATATGTTTTTTTGGTAGAAGCAAATTAGCGGCAATCATACACGCAATCGAGATCCTTTATTATTTTCGTGATACACTTATACATATATACTCGTGTTTATAACACTCAGCAATGATGCATTTTTTGCGCATCACTCTTCACATATTCGTCTAAATTTTCAACTTTTGAACACACACAAAAAATCAGTACTACTGATGAAGATCCAAAGATCAAAACATTTGGTCAAACAATTTGTAAACTGGAAAAGTGAGAATTAAAAAAAAATATACGTACAACTTGTATATATTAGCTCGTATTACCTCATATTTCCAGTTATTTAAATTTTCATTAATTTTCATAATATTTCTTCAATATTATTAATTGTTGTGTAATTAAGATCAAAATAGAAACCGAGTAAACAAAAGACTACAATGACTGTAACTATTCTGTCTCGTGTGCAAATACTTACCTTATTTAAGTGAAGTTAATTTTTCTTCTTATCTATTAGATAATTCCTTGTTCCTATACACCAGATTCGCGTAGTCAGTAGACAAAAAACAAGTGTGATCTTTCAATCAAAAAACAAAAGTGTGATCTTTCACCCTTCAGATCTTCAGACAGTTGCCGGCACCCGGCAGCCGACCGACAAACGCGTCGCGTCTCCTTGTAGACGAGCGAGTGACTATGTTTTTGCCGAGTGCGCAAACGCGGACGCCATCTTCCGCATCATGAGACGATTTGAAATCGTCGTATGGTAATAATTCAAGTTTGTATAGTTTATCTCTCATAATAATTCTTAAATAAATATTAATGCGTACTGTTTCTTGTCAGTATAACACATGGTATTAGAAGAGGCTATAATTCTTCCAATTGATCTATTTTTAATACTTTTTGCGCTATTAATATATCATTAACCATATGATAAAAGTTATCACTTTTATTGATGTAGCAGGCTTAACGCAAATACTCTCTCCAGTTTCTGCTCAAGAAAGTTCAGACGTAAATGCATTATTTTGCTTTCAATTTGTTCTACAGGTACTGTTACTGAAAGTGTGGATGTTTGACTTTGTATTTCCCATATCTTCGTAACATTTGAATTAGATGGATAAGTGTACACTGATTTGAGTATTTTAACAATTCTACCTTGTATGTTCAATACCCAGACGGCACAATGATGTATTTAAGATGTCTTGAAGATATTTCACAGAGACTTTGAATGTGCAAAAGATATCTCGTTAAGACATTTTCGAACGAGTAATGATGTTCAAATAATATCTCAGGGATATGCCTGAGACTGCTAATGTCCACATCAAAAACATGCAAATGATATCTCTTGCAAAAGTTTTAACAATGAGGGGAATTTCGAGATTTCACTCGAATTAGTTTTTGAAGGCCTGATACAGCTCGCCGATCAACCGATGAACTCCATTGAAAGGGACCGGACCTGAAAAATCCTAAGGTNATTAGTGAGATTTGAACTCGAGATCTCCGCAAGCCCATATCCGCAGCCCCTGCACTCAGTCCGCNAGACCACTTGTTTCTTACTAAATTATAATTGTTTTTATCTACTTATTCTTGAGCTATTGTACACATTTTGTTTATTATTTATTTTAATTATTATTTAATAAAAATATTGCAGTGCAATGTATAAATTGCAACTTGAGAATTGATTTT
>NW_018022549.1:4930-6572 GCF_002006095.1 Pseudomyrmex gracilis | reverse complement strand
TTCGAAAATGTCTCAACGAGATATCTTTTGCACATTCAAAGTCTCTGTGAAATATCTTCAAGACATCTTAAATACATCATTGTGCCGTCTGGGTACCCAGATAATCACTCAGATAACCAAGACTGAGTGAGCATATTTTGCAAAATCTGCAATAACACATTATGCCAGTACAATGTAGTCAGTATTCAAACATAATCTGTTATTTCAACTAGTGTCGACAGAAAAACAAAAAAAAAGAGAATATAAATGTGTCATGTCGTGATGCAAATATTATTACATCAATCAAGCAGAACTTGCTCAAAAAAATGTAGCAGATTTGAAGCGTGCTATTGTCATTTTATTCTTCATTAATTTCTATATTTTTGCTGTGTTATTTTCTTTACATATCGTGCCTACATAATTCACTCACTATGATGACACAGCTGAATGGAGTCTGCTGCAAAGTGCTGATTAAACCTGCGTGCATACTGCTGGCATACTGCTATCATTTGGCTATCGGGGTATATACATAATCTTTATACATAATATACATAAAATGTTTAAATTTGAATATTTAATTGGCAACAAGTATATAAATATTAAAATGACATCTATGTGAAATATTATAGTATTTATACTTTTTACAACAATCAATTGTCTGTATAATATTTACTGTTAAATAAATAATTTTAATAAATAATTTTACGCTATTATTATAGTATTAAAAAAAAATAACTTACAATTTTATGCACGTACGATATTTATTGTTTATTAATACATAATTGATTTTTCTTAAACAGATATGAAAAGCGATTAAGTATTATGGCCAAACTGCACTCTCTTAGTAGAATCAATTAAAATTTCACTAATTGATTCAGTGATAAAAAAGTTTAACCGGGAATCAGTGCCTGGCAAACACAAAATATAACTGCTACATGGGAGTAACATATAATGTAACAGTTATACCTGATTTATATTGGGGTTATATAATTTTCTTTTATTTATGCAATATAACTCAGTAATGAAATAATTATATAGTTTGTTACTTACTGGCAACAAAATAACTATAATGTATATATAATGTAACATGTTATATGACAAATTTTATGTCTGCGTTACTGTAATGTGACAATTTATATAGGTATGATTGAGTAATTTATTGATGAATAGAATTTGAAAATTTTATATAAAAAAAAAGATATGTATGGTTGTGGAAATATATATTGATAAAAAAGGATACTTTTAATAACTAATATAAAAAGTGAAGTGAAAAAGAACAGTCTCATGATGTATATTTTATGAACATGTTATTGTCAAAGCTCGAAGCACGGTTGTTTTTAGAATTGATTAGTCAATGCGGAACCAAGCGTCTTGATTAAAGCCTAAATATTTGAGACGTATAAAATATTTCGTTTGTATCATATGTTATCATACACGTGTGGGTTGACACTTCCTTCCCGTGAAAACCTAACCTAACTAATCTATTCTGAACTATCTATTGTGAATGTAAGACATCACAAACCAATTAGACTCCCAGATAACCAAGACTGAGTGATCATATTTTGCAAAGTTTGCAATAACACATTATGCCAGTACAATGTAGCCAGCATTCAAACATAATCTGTTATTTCAACTAGTGTCGCCAGAAAAACAGAAAAAAAAA
>NW_018022549.1:0-4765 GCF_002006095.1 Pseudomyrmex gracilis | reverse complement strand
GTGCCTACATAATTCACTCACTATGATGACACAGCTGAGTGGAATCTGCTGCAAAGTGCTGATTAAACCTGCGTGCATACTGCTGGCATACTGCTATCATTTGGCTATCGGGGCTGTTCTTCCGATTTATCTGTCGACAAAAACCTCCCTGTGTCATTGTTTTTAAAAAAATTATGTTTGAGTCTTTGTTTAAAATTGTAATTTGCAATTATACAGATATATTGTAGAAATTAGATGTAAAAACATTGATTAATTAATAATAATGATTAAGGCTCGAAGAAAATAAATTAAGAAAAAACGCGAAAACCAGAGAGCCCAAAGTCCTGGGTGAAGGTGGACGTAGAATGAAAACAAAGTCTGTGTAATTAAAAGTCGACGTTTCTTCGATATCTTTAATGTAGATCATCTTCAGCACTGTTACAAAAAATTTAGAAATATAAAGAAATTACAAAATGTTAATAAAAATATAGAATGTATAAATTCGCAGAAAAGGTAGTAATTCGCTTTTATAATATGTTTAGAAATTAATATGTACGCACCTAGGCAGGCAGATCAATACAACAGCCGATAGCGAGTATAAAGGCAAGCAACAACAACCAAAGGCCAATGACATAGACATATCAAACAAAACAAGAAGTGATGTCTATGTATCAGTGTCTACATCGAAAAATCAAATGATTAACTAATAGTGATCAGAAATTTTAGCCATAAGGAGCAGACACGGTTTTTGTTGTGTGAAGTTGCAAAAATGTATTTTATTGCATAAACATAATATATAATATAAAACGTTTTTGACCGTAGATTTTGGCCTTTCTCAATATATATCTACAAAAATCGCAGATTCGTAATAACAAAATTACGAAATTATAAAAAAACAATTAGAACAATTAGAACTTACACTTACAATAAAATAAATACGTGTATCGGCACAATCATGGTTGTTACGTGGGCCGTTTAGTTACAATGGTGGAAACGCAAATGAGTACTGACACGATTGGAGACGCGTGTGTAGATTTAAACAATGCTGATTTATTTGTTAAACAATGGAATTATCAACGAATGGTAAATATGATCTATCTAAATTTTCGGTGTCTATGTGTAGGTTGAGACCGTGTTTCTGACTTTTTATATACAAAGTTTCGGATATCAATCGTTTGTGATAAGCTCTCTCATTGTCTAATATCTCAACGCGGTCCCACTCAAATTCATGGGAGCATTGAATTCTGTGGTCAGTGATCACAGATCTCTGCACTGCGTTTCTGTTGATATGGTTCCTATGCTCACTGATTCTCGTTGATAGCATTCTGCTGGTTTGTCCGACGTAAGATGCGTCACAATCTCGACAGTTAATTTTATAAACTACGAACGGACGTGAGTATTGTGGTAATGGATCTTTGAAGACGTGAATGAATTTTTTTAATTTGTCGATACTGTAAAAGGCAGAATGGAAATTTTTTTCCTTTCGGAAAGGCTTTGGAAAATTTACCAGAAAATTTGGGAATGTAAGGCATCACAAACCAATTAGACTGTTCTTCCGATTTATCTGTCGACAAAAACCTCCCTGTGTCATTGTTTTTAAAAAAATTATGTTTGAGTCTTTGTTTAAAAGTTGTACAAATAAAGTCAATCGAGTAATTATTGTCAATCAAAATGTTGAGAATCAAGTCAAAATTCTTTTTGTGAAACTTTGGGTGAGATAAAAAGAAGGCTCTGTCGATAAGATCCATAATAGTACCTTTTTCTTTGGTTAATCGAGTGATTTGAAAAATAATTGAGGTATTTTCTTGAAAATGTGGATTTGTGATACCAGTCGTGTATCAATCCGTTGCTGCTCTTAATGATGGTGATGTCGAGGAAATTGAGTCTGTTTAAACCAATTTCTATAGTGAACTGTAAACGTGGATGGTAGGAATTGAAAAAGTTAAGAACAACATCAAACTGATCACTTGGGACCATAAGGGCAATATCATCCACATATCTGATAAATAGAGGTGGGGTAAAGGATAGCATGCCGATGACAGAATGTTCTAAATCTTGCATAACTAAATCAGCTAAAATAGGGGAGAGGGGAGAGCCCATAAAAATCCGTGATTTAAAAAATGCAGTAAAAATAATACATGTTGCGTACAATTATTTATTTGCTTTTTAAAAACACAATTAGTAATAATCTATTTATTTTTACCGTATTTTTTAAATCACGGATTTTTTATGCAAAAAAATACACTTTTATAACATGCAATAAATAAATAAAAAAACGTATTATTTACATTTAAATTATATTATAGAATTTAAAAAAAATATATATATATATATATCGAGACTCGAACCAGCAGCGTCGACACTACTAACCTAGTACGCTACCGTTACGCTACGCGCTCTTCGATTAAACGGCCTATCCTCAAATCCTCATAAGATACCTCGAAATTTTCAAATTTGATTTTTTCGCGAATGCTTGAGTAGTGCATCTTATTACTTTACCCTACAATACTCCACATAGTCATCTATCGATCCTATAAAGTTCGTCCAAATCGATTGGTACAATGTCGTAGTCTCCCCTTATCAAGCGTAGTAGTCAGGCGCTTAAGTACCTGCGTCTTACCGCGATTCTGAAAAACCGTATTAACCTAACGGTATATAAGTAAATCCAAATAGTTTGAATCAATTTTTCTCGAAAATGGCTGAGATGCGTCCTATCCCTTTGCTTAAGTATTCTGGTACAGTACTATACTACAAAAAAACCTTATTGAAATCGGTGACCCACACTTCGCGACCTCCCCTTGTCAATTTATGTTTTGAAGCGTGACATAGCTTATCTATCATTCCGAGCAAAGTTCGACATATGTGCGAAATCGTTGTGAAAGGCAAATAACTTTCGATATGATGTTCTATGAATGTCTGTATATGACGCATAATTATTCTCAATTAATATCAATCAATCACTACTTTTTTTATGTTCTTCTTGTTCGTGTTGTAAGCATGTAGGCAGGGGGGGCTGCGCCTCCTGCAGGGGAGGGGTTACACCCCTCCACTTGCACTCCTCTTGAGCTTCATCACTAAACGATGCTTTTTAATTAAAACTTTTTCTTAATAACTTTTTTTAACTTTTTAAATCCTCTTGGTATTTGGCTTCTCAAAAAAATCACGTACGCAAAACATGATAAGCTCAGAGAGGTGCAGGTTGAGGGGCGTAGCCCCTCTCCTGCAGAGGAGCGCAGCCCTCCTGCCTACACGCTTACAACACGAACGAAATGTACGTGGGACCGAAAAATAACAATTCATTCATGAAACTTCTTTCTTGTAACTTTTTAACAAACAACGACCTTTACCTAAAACTTTCACATTATTACTCCGGACAGTGACCTTGACAACATATGTACAAATTATTCAAATCGGATGTGGCTTCTCTAATCTGCATAATTACCAAAATTACACCTCTAAATTGTTTTCAACGATCATTTTTCTGATCAAGATTTTTTAATAAAAAATGAGGTTATTGGACCTTAATCCCCTATACTCAATAATTATTTTTTCATTCTTAGTACGTAACTGCCTTCTGGTCTGTCTCACATAAGACGCGTAGCAATCATTACAACTTAATTTATAAACGATGTTTGGAATAAAATTATGAAAAGTGCTGTTCTTATGAATTCTAATTAGTTTCTAAACTAAAGAATGTATAAACGGTCATATGTGTGAACGGTGTAAGCCGTTCACTAGATGTTATGCGGAAATATGTGTGTATCAAGAGACGCGGTAGCGTCTCGACGCTAAGTATATACATAAAAGTATCTGCCGAATGAGTGTCACTGTTAAGACGCTGCCGTGTACTTTATCCCGAGTTTTTCCTCAATGACTTTTTGATACAAAATATTTCGTAAATTATAACACTAATAAAAAATTTAACCTTACTTGTCTTACAATTAATAAATGTGATTACGAGCTTTCAACTGCGAGAAGTGCAAATTAAATTGGTTCAGTCAATCCAGAGATCTAAAATATTACACTTCAAAATGCAAAAATCTGTCACGAAGATTCTTAAGATTCAGTTTCGTACACAGAATCGCGCGCACACAAAACGCGAGCGTTACGCAAGCCGCGTTCGCAGCCGCGCTTGTGCTCGCACACGCGTTCAAGTCAGACATGTTCAGCGCGTTCATATATTGGCATTTGCATATATTGTGAATAAATAATTTTTAATTTTTTTTTGTATCATGCTATGTAAACGCTTCTATTTAGTGTCTATTAAACTATTATTAAAAGAACGTTATTACGTTTAGAACGGACAAATAATGTGAGAAAAGTATTGGACAGCTATATCTTTAATGACAATTAAAGAATCTTTTAAGGCTCCGAAGTTTCCAAACTAATAAATATATATTCGGTTATTACGTCCTGGCCCATGGATACGGTCGGGCTGTGGTGTGACGCAACAGTAAACGCGTCGTTTTCCATATCTCTCTTTACAGTGGACACGGAAGTCCCGCTGTGAGAGAGTCGAGCGAGTTTGTTTATATTCGTTGACAGGTCAACGGCGTACGCCGATCTTACTCTGTCTAATGAACACTCGCTCGTTGGTCCCTTTTTAGGTCTGAGACGCAAATCTCATTTACCAAGGACGGGACCTAGCGATTTTAACGAGGAAGTGAGAGTGGGTTGTACGGAAAGAAGGGTAACAGAGAATAATTCTTTAGATTGATTCCACACATTATAAAGTAGTTTATATTTATTTTAAAAAATCGAAATCAATGAATTAATAACAGACATG
>NW_018022548.1:9275-21016 GCF_002006095.1 Pseudomyrmex gracilis | reverse complement strand
TTTTCCTTATACTTTTCGGCATCTTCTTCTTTTTCGCATTACTTTTATCTTTATTCTTCATTTTTAAAAGGTGTAATAAACACAACTACATAAGTAGNATAATCAACGCACGCGTGACCTATCTATTCAGGTTAGGTGATCACGTCCGACAGATGACAGTACCGCAGCATTACGTACGCTCTCTCTGAATTTTGTGCCGCAGTAATGAGCTCCTCTGCCGTTCCTATGTACGTAATAATGAGGACTTATTTTTATCCAAAATGTAAGAAAACCTTCTTACATTTTATATTTTTTATATAAAGGAGACACTTAAATATTAAAAAAAACATTTTTTTAATCAGTTTAAAACAGAGCCATGGATGTACACTTATTTAAGTAACAGTCTTTTGGTAATCAGGACAATAGAAAAATGATGTATTTTACATCTTTTATGAAGATTGTTTCTTTAACTATTAATATATGAAGAATACGAGAATGATCAAACAATATTTTTGTTTTTTTAGTTAGAGTATATCCTTATTGAATTGTATTAATATTTTTAAGACAAATAATTAATTTTACGCATTTTAATCTTAATAGAAAAAAATTCCGCAGTAATAGATACTCGCGCAGTAATAGGTACATTTACCCTATGTAGAAAATAAACCGAAAGAATTTGAAACACCAGTAAAATATTGTTTCAACAATCAGTCAAAATTGACATGTGATATTTGTGGATCAACTGCAATAATTCCTTGCGCATGGTGCAAAAAATCGCTTTGCATAACTCATTCCTTTCATAAACATCACCTTTGTGATAATTATGTATATCCATTAATTCACTTAATATTTTTAATGTTTTTTCTATACATGGTAACTGAATATACAAGGTCATCGAAAAGTATCGGACCCTCCAACTATCATCAGTTAGAATGCATTTTGGAAAAAATGTCCAATAGCAAAGTTGTATGGTTTCAAGCGAGGAGTAAGATTATGACCTTGACTTTGATCTTGACCATGTCCTTTAAGGTCATTTCAAGGTCAACCTTATTTTTTTAAATAGAACCCCCTACATTGTATTACATATTTTTATAGCTCAGCTCAAAAACTTTCCAAAACACTATATTAAAACATTTTTTCATTAAGTGCTTTTTGAGTTATAAAGGTTTGAATTTAACAATTTTTTGACACAAAATGTAAAATATCTTGTAAAATATTATTTAGTTTTTAGTCAATCATAACCTTAATACTTTTGTGCGCAGAATACTGAGACCAATTAATTGGTTTAAAGAAACTACATTAGTCAGAAAGTGTAGGATCTCCCTAATATTTTCAGTAAGAATGCATTTTGAAAAAATGTCCACTAGCAAAGTTGTATGACTTCAAGCGGTTATGCTAGTAGGCTACGGCGGAAAACTGTTCGAAAGTGATCGCAAGAAGTTGCTCAAATGCGTGATGTCCGAAGGCGTTAGCGGGAATCTGCCCGAAAGCGTTGGCGGGGCTAATCTTTATTCTCTCAATCTCGCAGGCATCAATGTACGAGCTCTTGAGCAAACAATACAGATCACTGATTTTAATCTTTGATGCAGTGCTATCTTCTTCTAAACGAGCAGCAGTTACCTCGTGGACACAAACAAACAGCCCCAAAAATTTTTTCTGTAACAAAAAAGCCATTGCGCTTCAATTGATTGTCTCAAACATCTTCATTCTGTTTCCAATAGCCCAGAAATTTTTCGTAAATATTATTAATTGGTCCATTAGATTTTCAATTGCACAACGAGCTTTTTGCTAGTGCTGGTTGTAATAAACAAATTGATAGGTAGACCAACACTTACAAATTAGTTTCTCTACTTAATTATTTAGATCAATTTTCTGACACTTACCTGCTCAATTCTTCTTTGCTTTAATTAAGAATGGCGGAGCTTTCTGAAAAAGATCGAATAACACTGTTAATGATGCGAGGATGGGGAGATCAACAAAGAGGGTATAAAACAGTAACGCAATTATTAATTGAAAATTTTTGGAATGAAAATAATAGAATCTCTACAAGTATTAAGTAATTCGTACTATTCAACGTTTTGAGGACATTGGTAAGCGTTAAAAGCCGTTCAAGATCTGGTAGACGTAAAACAGCAACAAATAATGATAAGGCATTAGATGTTTTAGAGTCTTTTGTTGGAAATCCCTATATTTCCATCAATCGCGTTGCACAAGAACACGAAATTGGTCATGCATCTGTCAGTAAAATTTTGAAATTGAATAAATGGCATCCATAAATACAAACTCCATTTGTGCCAAGAGTTGTCCAAAGACGATTTTGATAGACGCATCGAATTTTGTGATCTTATGATGGAGATGATTGTCGACGATCCTCTATTACTTAATAATATTGTTTTCTCTAAGGAGGCAACATTTGAACTGACTGAAAATGCAAATAGACACAATTGTAGGTAGTGGAGTGACGTTAATCTTCACTGGAAAAGAGACAATCATACCCACTATCTACAAAAAGTTAACGTATTGGCTGGTATTCTTACTAGTAGACCAGTTAGCCCTTCCTTCATTGAAGGCAATTTGACAACACAAGTATATTCAATCATGCTTCGCGAACAAATTGTTTCATCTATTCGAGACGTAGCTGGTGGAAATATATGGGTGAAATTTATTTCCAATAGAATGGAGCTCCACCTCATTATGGTCCACCTCATTGTCCGTCAATATTTGTATGAGATCTTTCAGGACAGGTGAATAGGGCGAAGGGGTCATATGAGTGGCCACCTCGGTCTCCGGACTTGACCCCACTTGACTTTTTTTTGTGGGGTTACTTAAAAAGTAAAATTTATGCCACCAAGCTTCAAGATTTAGATGATTTAAAAGGGAGAATACTTCGAGAAATAAAACTAATACCGCCGGAAACGTACCGGAATGCGGTTTCACCAGTTTATAACAGATTGGCACATTGCCAGGCTGTTAAAGAGCAAAACTTTGAACATTTGTAGTGAATTGTTTGATACAATTGAATATTTTGTCCAAGCTGTCCAATTGAAATGAAATTTGCCTTAACTGGCCGGACCCACACGCCACTCTTGTCTTAACTGGCCGGACCCACACGCCACTTTTGTCTTGATTGGCCGAACCCACACGCCACTCTTGCCTTAACTGGCCGGAGTCACACGTCACTTAACAAATTGTTAATTTTAAACTTTTATAACTCAAAAAATACTTAATGAAAAAATGTTTTATTATAGTGTTTTGGAAAACTTTTGTAATAAGATATAAAAATATGCAATAAAATGTAGGAAATTCCACTTAAAAAAATAAGATTGACCGTGAAATAACCTTAAAGTACATGGTCAAAATCAAAGTCGAGGTCATCATCTTACTCCTCGCTTGAAACCATACAACTTTGCTATTGGACATTTTTTCCAAAATGCATTCTACCTGAAAATATTAAGGGGGTCCGATACTCTTCGATGACCCTGTATGTTTATGTTACTAGTAATAGTATTTATTAATTGATTCTTCTTAGGGGTACAATATGTTACAAGCCGCATAACTCAAAATTAACTTATCCACTAATTTAATACTATTCTCCGCAGACTTAAATTTTAACTTATCAACTATCTTACACACTAAACTAAACTAACGTAACCTATCAACACACATACACCGCTTTAATCTCTATCCTATCCATGGACTTCCGTTTCCGCCATAACTTAATTTACACACACTTTTCCATTTATTCCCTTTCTCTTTCATCTATTCCTCCTTCTCTCCTCTTTCCTTGTCTCACGTCGTCCTTACTCTTTCTCTCACTAATTCACTCCTCTCACCCACTTTTACCTTTTTTTCCCTCCGCTTTATCTCTAAACTCCTTCAACTTCTTCATCTAGCTCTCCCCCTCTCCCTTTTCTCCCATCACCATTTCCACCATATTTTCCTATTTCCATATCGCCCCCCATCTCCCATATTCCTCCTACACATGTTCCCATTCTTCCACTTCCACTCCACATACTCTACATAATCTATCCTTTGTATCTTCCCAGTATCTTCCTCCCCTTACTTCCGATCCCAGTCTAAATTGTGCCACCCTTTGCCACCTACTTTCTCTCCATCCTTTCTTCATATACCCTGGAACCCCTTCTTTTTTAACTCACTTATACAACTTATTGTATCTCGAATTTTTGATTCTCTCCCACCTTTCCTCTCTTTGCATCTCCTTTTCTTTTCTGATTAAATCTTGCGACGTCCACTCAACTTTTCCTTCTTCTCCCCTACCCCTCATTTCTACTCTTCTATCCCTGAAGTATTTCAACCTTTCTTTTTCCCACATAGACATCTTCACTCTCTTCTCTCTTCTCTGTATCTCTTCCAAACATCTCCTCGGTAGCACTCTTCCTTCCCCTCTTTCCAACCTTTCTTCAAACCCCCAAGCCCTTACCCGTGCCCTTCCTCTTTATAACTCTCTTTGCATTTCCTCTCTAACCATGTACCCCGGTGTCCTTCAATTCATTCCTAGAATCCATTTAATATATTTTTCCTGTAATCTCTCCATATTATTCCATTCCTTCCAACTCCACACTTCTACTCCAAATCCTAGTACAGACCACACGAAAGCATCGAACATCCACATCCTTTTCCCCCAATCGCTTCCTTTTTCCTATTCCCCATATTTGACTCATCACAGCCGCTCCCTTTCTCACCCTTTCTTTCACATGTAGCTCCCTTCCTCCATTCCTCTGAAAGATGTATCCCAAATATCTGAACGCCCTTACCTCCTTTATTCTCTCCCCTCTCCACCACCATTCTACCTTTTTTTCCCTTCCAGCTTCTTTCCTAAATCTCATTACCTTTGTCTGTCCTACGTTTAACTCCAATCTTTCTTTCTTCAGATGCTTTTCAAAGCATCTTATCATTCTTCTTATCCCCTCTTCATTCTCCGCCATCAAAGCCACATCATCTGCATATGCAAGTGAGAATATTTTTCCTCCTTTTAATCTAACTCTTCCCCACCCATTTTTTTCCAAAAAATCTTCTAGGTCCGCCATAATCAAATTAAACAAAATAGGACTCAGCAAGCATCCTTGTCTTACTCCCCTTCCTGTCCAGAAACCTTTTCCTGCTTCTCTCCCTGCTCTCGCCCTATACTTCGTCTCCTTATATAAGTCCCCACATCTTCTCACCAATCTTTCCCTTACCCCTCTCTTTCTCATTGCCGTCTATAATATTTCTCTGTTCACCACATCGAACGTCGTTCTCAAATCCACAAACGATGCTACTAATTTTCCTCCCTCCCTACTTACATTCCTATTTACCAGATAGTTTAAAACATAAATGTTGTTTATCACCCTCCTTCCTTTTCTGAAACCCGTTTGGTTTCCTGGAATTAAACTTTTCCTTTCCACCTCCTCTCTCAATCTCTCCGCCAGAACTTGTGCGTATACCTTATACAAAGTCCCCGCTAAGGTTATTCCCCTAAAATCTTCTACCCTATTTCCAACTCCCTTTTTTAATACCGGAACCACTAATCCCTCATTCCACTCCTCTATTCAACCTTTGCCTCTCCATATTCTCCCGCATATACTCCATACCCATTCTTGCATCCTCTTCTCTCCATACTTCCAAATCTTTTCTGGAATACCATCTCCTTCCGCCGCTTTTCCATCCTTTATTTTCTTTACAGCATTCACCACTTCTTCTACCCTTAGTCCCTCTTCTTTGTCCTCTCCTTTCTCCTCTCATTACCTTCCATTCTACCCCTCCCAGTTGTTCTTTAAAATACAGGGTGACCCAATGAAAATGACCACATTTATTTCTTTAATAACAAAAAAAGTATTACAGATATAAAAGTAACAAAAAAATTTTTGAAAAGTAGAAACATGGAAGATTATTTATGGAATATTACATTCTTCAAATGATGACCGTTCTGGGCTTTACATTCTGCCAATTGTTTAACGAAGGTTTTGAATACTTTCTTCAGCATGGAAGCCGAAATTTTTGCGAATTCGACTCTAATCCTCGATTTTAAATCCTCTAGATCACGGGGTTTGGTTTCATAAACACGACTTTTCAAATATCCCCACAGAAAAAAATTTAGAACCGTCAAATCTGGCAAGCAAGGCGGCCAAGCAAAATCTGAAAAACGTGACAATAAACGAATTCCAAACGTTTCTTTCAACAACCCAAGTGTAAGAGCGGCGGTGTGACAAGTTGCCCCGTCTTGCTGGAACCAGGTTCGATTCAAACGACGTTTGCGGCGGAGTTGGGGAATAAGGAACGAGTTTAACATCTTCCTGTACCTCTCTCCGTTGACGGTACCGTCAAAAAAATACGGTCCAATAATTCCCCACGACGCTACACCGGCCCATACTGTAACTCGTTGGCTATGTAACGGTTTTTCTTGAATGAATTACGGATTACCACTTGCCAAGTACCAAAAGTTTTGTTTATTTACCGATCCAGAGAGTTCGAAATGAGCTTCATTGCTCATTAAAAGATTATTTAAATCAGTCTCACCATCGTCCAATTTCTTTAACATGTTTTCGGCGAAAAGTAATCTCTGTCTGTAATCAGTTTCTTTCAACTCTTGAGTAATCATCAACTTATATGGATGGTGGTTTAAGTCTGAGGTTAGAATTCGACGCACAGATTCCTTTGATAACTTTAAAGAAGCTGCGTGACGGCGAGCGGAACGAGTTGGACAAATTTTTATTGCTTGGCAAACTTTTTCGATGTTTTCCGGTGTATGAACTGTTCTTTTGGTACCTGGATGACTCTTATCAGTCGTCTTGCCACTTTCACGGAAGTTTTCAACCCACCTGAGGATAGATTTTCGCGTAGGAACAGATTCATTACTTTTAATTTTGAACTGTTTACGAAACGCTCTATGAACTTTCACAACCGATTTATCTCGAAAATACGCTTCTACACAAAATGCTCGTTCTTTTGCAGTGTAACGTTCCATGATTACTAAAATGTTGATAACAGAAATCTCCTAGGTCTCTACTAACCATAAAGCGCGCGTTCGTCCCTGTAGCAATGTTACCACCAGAGTTATTCAAAAAAGAAATGTGGTCATTTTCACTGGGTCACCCTGTACTTCTCCCATTCCTCTATTTTAATCTTATTTCCTGTTCTCCGCCTCTTCCTCCTCTCTCTATTTCTCACCTCCCATACTTGTTCCGCAGTCTTTGCCTTTTTGACATACTCCATCCATTTCTCATTCTCCTCTCTCCTCTTTCTACCACATAGAGTTTTATATATTCTTTTTTCTTCTCTACATAAGTTTCCCTATTACCTTTTCCCTTTCTCCACTTCCGTAATTCCACCTTCACCTTCTTCTTCTTCTCCTTGCACTCTCCTTATCTCACTATTCTTTCCATTTCTCTCTAACTTCCTTCCCATCTCTATTTCCAAATATTTTTTCTATCCTTTCCCTCATATCTTTTTCCTCAATTCTTCTTCTATCTCTTTTTCCTTTCTTTCTTCTATATTCTGCATGTATTCTCTCCATTTTTGCCCTCTTTCTTCTGTCCAATTATACTTTTTCAACTTCACCTCAATTTTATTCTCTTCTGCCTTTTCCTCTACTTCCTTTACCCATACCACCACTGGGTGATGATCAGAGTCTACCTTATCTTCCAGCTCCAGCTTCTCAATCCGATTCCTCAGCCCTGCTTCCCCTATCACATAGTCTATCACCGACTCTCCATTTCCTCCCGTATAAGTCAGTTCACCTTCCTCATCCCCTTTCACACCCCCGTTCCAAATCTCCCATCCTAACTCCTCTAGCCTTTCTAACAAAACTTTACCTTCTGCATTAATTTTGTTATCCTTTGACTTTCTTTCCGCTTCCTCCTTATCCTCATCCTCTCTTCTCACTTCTTCTTCTTGTTCTGTTTTTTTCTCCTCCCCCGTCCTTGCATTGAAATTTCCACCAACTATTGTCTTTATCCCTCCTTCCTTTATCTCTATTCAATTTCTTAACACTTCCAATTTGTTTTCTACTCCATTATCTACATAAATTCCTATTATTTTCCACCACTCTTCTCCTATTTTTATCCTTCTCATCATTATCCCCTCCTTCCCTTTTCCCCCTTTTTCTTCCCTCCACTCTATACCTTTCTTTATCTCCATGCCATTCCTCCCATCGCTCTACCTTTTTTATTCTTCCTACCCGCTCACTGCATTTCCCAATTATATTCCTTTGGCATCCTCCACTCAATTTTTTCCCACCCCTTCCTGTTGTCCACCCACGTCTCCATTAACAATATCACATCCCATTCCCTTAAACTGTCCCAAAACTTCTTTATTTTTCAATCCTGCCACATTCCAAAACGCAATCTTTATGTTTCTATCTTTTTTCCTCTTCCTTTCTTTCCCTCTAACCTTTCTCTGTTTTGATTTTTTTTCCACTCTCCCTCTCCATTGTTCCCCATTCCTCCGATCCCTCTCCTACCATCTTCCTCCCTCCTCTTCTTCCTTGCCCGAACTTTTTTAATTCTGATTTTTCCTCGTCCCATAACCACCACTCCTCACCCAACCTTATCCTATCTCCCTCTACCCATGCACTGTTTTATTTCTTTCTCTCCTCATTCGCCATCACCCCTAGTCTCCTTCTCACATCTTTTTCCTTCCTAGTTAGGTCCTCCTCTATCCATATACTCTTTCACTTCAAATTCTTTTTTTTATTCCATAATCTCCTTTTATCTTCTTCCTTTTTTAATTTTATCCACACCATATCCCCTCTCTCTTCTTCTCCCACATAAATCCTCCTCATTTCTTTTTTTTTCACATCCGCGCTTATTTCTTTTAAAATCTTCTCTACCCCCCATTTCCAATCACCTTTTTCCTTTTTCACTCCTTTTATAATACAATTTCTCTTCCTTCTTTCTTCCCTTTCTTTTGCTTCCATGTTCTTTTCAATCATCCTAATCCTTTCCTCCAACTCCTCATTCTCTTTTGGTTTTTCTTTTCTTCTCCCTTTGTCACTATTACCCTTCCTCTCTATCCCTATCTTTCTTTCCAACTCCTTTATCCTCTTCTTCATTTCCTCACCTTCCACTCTCAAAAACTCTCTTCTCTCTTTTTCCACTCTTCTATCTTCTTTCCCATCTTCTCCACCATCTCTATAAATTTATTCATCTCCTTTCTTATCTTCTTCAATTCCTCCATCAATATTCCTTCACCCTCCTCTCCCTCAATACAACCTTCTTGATCTTTTAATTCTTCATCCCTTTCTATTTCCTCCTGTCTCTCTCTCTTCTCTTTCCACATTGGTGACCTCTGCAACTTCTTGCTTATCTTAAAAATTCAATTTCCCTCTACCTCCTTTTCCTTTTCTTCTATTTCTGCATCTCTCTTTCTCTTTATCCACTCAACTAAAGGTGAGCTTTTGCTCGCGGATCTTTCTTTCCATCCTTCATCCCCCTTTAATTTTCCTACTCTTTTTCCTTTCTTATCCTTATTCTCCTCCATATTTCCACCTTACTTTCCTTCTACAAACCCGTCTTAAAAACTCCCTAGCCAAACTCCTTGAACTTACCTTAAAATCCCTTATCCTTTCCTGCACCCTACACCCTCTACACTTTCTGCACTCTCTTCCTACTCCTTCCTAACCTTTCCGCACTACTTTACTACTGCTGTTATTTCTCTTGCCCTCTCGTACTCACCTCCACTCACACTCTCTCACACGTCCCTTTCACCAGCGGTCTGCGCATACACACACCTTTCTCTCACTCCTAATACCCTTGTACTCGCACTATATATCTTCTTTGACATCCAACAACCTTACACCAATGCTCCGGAAACGGAAGTCCATGTTTATGCTACTATATTAATAGTTAAATATTATGTTATAGTTATATATTATGTTGTATGTTTTTGAAACTAGAGTTTTAATTGTTTTATTACACACACACCCACATTACATTCACTTTACAATTCAAAAATTTAAAATTACAATAAACACAAAAGGGAATGTTTTTACTATTGACTAGAACCTGTAATTAATTTAAATTCTTTGTATTAATTACTATTGAAAAGTAAACATAAATTGCACTATAAATTAAATTGTACCACTTCCATTTATTTATCTTTCAAATTATCTTCCTTTTTATTTCTTATTTGTATGAGTGTGTATGTAATTAGTATGTTTTGAATATCATCTTATAAAATCGTTAAAGCTAAGTATATTTAAAAATAATAGTACTAATTTATACGTATATAATATTATATGAAATTAATCTCTGTTAAGTAAATTAAAAGTGTAAAGCATCAGTGGAAAGGATGTCTTAGCAATGCTTTTAAACTTTGCTCTTTGCTCTGTGATTACAACTGCATCCAATACGTGACGACGTGACTATTTTTATTCTTTAATTTTTGTATCGCCTATTACGATTAAAGAGCGATATAAATGATGAGTCATGCAGCGCGATGCATATAATACGATATTGATGGTTTATTTCTAAAAGATGCAATTTTGAAACATAAGAAAATCATATATGGTTGAATTCAGCGTAAAAAATGCTACAATTTTTTCTTACAAAAATTTTAAAAGTTAAAAAAAAAATTACGAATAAAGGTAAATAAAAAAATGTTAAATGAAAACTAAATCCAACTACGCGGTTGGAAAGCCTATAAAATACTATGCAACTTTTATTTGAAACATTTTTTTACATCTCTTACCGTTTTGATGATACTTGCATAAAACAAAAAAACCGGTTTTTTTTCGAAGGGGTGTATCACTCTACAAACGTGCAAGAAAGCACATAAACAAAATACGGGTCTCTTATTTTTAGCTACTTTACAACATATTCAAAGCTCATCAAAATCGGACACTTGTGTCAGTTCCCTTGTAAAATATCTTTTATTTTATTGTTAGGAATCGCTACTGTAATATTCTCCACACTTGTAAAGTTTGAACTAAAAGGAGTTTTAGAGTCTGGTACAAAGTACTCATATCTGGAACAAAAAAATAATTGTGGTTTATATCAAGGCAATGAAAAGAACATCACAGGGGAAAGCGCTATGCTAAGTATGAGGTACAATTAAATTAGGTAAACTTACTTGGTGCAAAGCCTAACCCAGTAAAGGACTGACCTAAAAAAAAATAAATTAACAAAATGTTTATAAAACGTATAGAATAAATTTTCCTAAAAGAATAAGTACACTTTCGTGCAAAATTATTATTTTTTTAAATTTTACACATATATAGACAATTTAAGAAATTTGGCTGAAACCGCGGAAAGTTGAAAAGCAACTTACCTGAGGATCCTCTCTAGTAACGAGAACATCCATAAAAAGAAAAAATTAAATTTCTATAAGGTACAGAATTTCTTTCTAATTGTTAATTAAAGTAATGTGGAACGTTTATTTAATCATCAAAGAAATCCGCTCAAAATTTCTAACATTCGGAATTTATACATTTTTAAGTAAATAAGAAACAATGAAATGTTAAAAAACAATTTGAGGGGAAGTTGCAATAAACAAAAGAATACATCCTCAGGCGTCCCGTCCACTTTTAGGAAGGTTTGCGCTAAAAGCTACATGCGCATGCGTAAGCGCCGAGTGGGAAAAGCGAGGCTTCTTGTTGAAGCCAAGCGCTCTTCACAGGCAGGGATGCCAGTTTTAAGACTTTTGCAGCATGCAACAGCAAGTGGAGGGGATGCGCACACAGGCAAACAGCCGTGTCCGTGTGCGCTCGGCGCTTCGGCCAACTTCGAGCAGTAGACGGAGACGGATATATATAACCGCTCTCTGTC